>NC_134475.1:20626360-20808860 GCF_964194025.1 Convolutriloba macropyga
CACATAATTGTAAGTTAGAGTCCGTTTGTCGGGTTTTTCGTAAATGATTGTAGAGTTTCATAGTTCGTGCAAAATGTTGTCAGCGGTGTTTTGCAGCCTTGGTTTAATCTATTGGTAGCTCACTTTTTTGGAATTGACTTGTGAAATTCTCAAAAAATTTGTAGGGTTTTCCCAATCTTGTTGTCGTATTTGTTCTGAAGCATGACTAGCAGCCTTTGCACATCGTGCATTTCAAAGAAGAGACTGAGCAGTTGGAGTTTCAGCTGCATTATTCGCTCGTAGTAGCCTTTGTCAGGCTCGGGAAACCACAGAGTGTACCACTGAGACTACGTAGCCGGTGTAGGCGTTTAGTTTTGTGTAGATTGAGCATTCCTGCGAGAGCCTTGGCTTGATCTAAACATTGCAGTCTTTGGTACCAAGAGAGGTTAACGGTCGCGTTGGATCATGACTTTAGCGATGGGTTTGGTCATTAGGGTAGCTTGCATGTTGCCTCTCAGACAAAAAAGTATTGATTTATTGATTTTTGGTACCATTTTAATTGAGCTTAGCCAGTTTTCGATCCCTTATGCTACGTCTTCCAGCTGATTCTGCTTCAGTACAATAGCTTTGAAATCATCTGCGTAGCTGTAACTGCTGACCTCATCTGGTGATTCTTGGAGATCGTTAGAGAAAAGCAAGAACAACAGGGGGCCTAGGATGAATCCCTGTGGGACACCCCTTGTTACTGGTTTCAGGGACAATCTGCTATCTTCAATGCGAACATATTGCTGTCTGTTTGTCAATTATCATTGGATTGTAGAAAGAAGTTTTCCTCAAATGCCACAATTTCTAAATTTCTGTAACAAAATATTGTGGCGAAAATTGTCGAAAGCTTTGACAAAATTGAGATATAAAATTGCCAGTTGGTCTGTGTCTAGCTTGTCATAGTGGTTGTAAATCTGGTCGAGAAACAACAGAAGTTGGACACTCGCCCACCTTCATTTTTGGAACCCAAATTGTTTTTGGTGGAGAGTATCAATGGTGTGGTTATAGATGGCGTCAAAAAAAGCTCTTTTGAGCACTTTCGAACAACAACAGAGTAAACGTACAGGTCTGTAGCAGCTTACTTCTGCTTTGTTGCCCTTTTTGAAGATCGGCGCTACTTGGCATTTCTTCCAGGTGTCAGGGAAATTACCTTTGTTCAAGCATGATTGAAAGATTAACGTGAACGATTCAATGAGCGTTTCATGGCATGATTTAATTATGACATTTCTAATCTTGTTGTGCCCAATGCAGTTGTTTACGTTTAATTGTTTCAAAATGTTGTTAATTTGATATTGATCGATGGTTAAATGGTTCAGGTTTCCCGGCCCTGACTTGTTTTGAGCTTCGTTCCGTTGTTTCTAATTTCTTGATGAAATGTGACGTGGCCCCAGTGGTCCAAGGTTGGAGCTTCGATCGATGCGAGGTTACTCTTGTGACAAACTTTTCTACTTTTTCCCATATCCAGTCGTACCATTGCTCAACAAATTTGTTTACATGGCTAAAACAGTAGGGCGTGAATGGTTGTTCTCTCATCGAATCATTCATGCCACTCCAATTAGCTCTGCTAAAAGCATAATGGCGATTTTTCAGCTTTTCCGCTTTGCAGCAGACGTAAGCGCTTATAGTGCTGATGTACGGACAATGGTTTGAGAATTGGGTGGTTAGTTTTTTGATGAGAGAGTGACCAACATGACAGGTGACTACTATGTCCGACCTATCACATAGCACAACATCAAGCTGAGTATTGGCGTGTTGAGCGAGAGTATATTCTTTAAATTTTTCAAGAATTTGAGTCTCATAATCATTGGGCGAGGAAACCGTTTCCCAGTTTGTCTGTGAGAAATTGATATCACCAGTGACTGTAATGTCACAATGTCCAGAGAGAATAGCAGATTTCTTGTTTTGAATATCTTTCAGCAGACTTAGAAACTCGTCTGCTGAGTATTGCACATGCTCGACTTAGAAAGCATGTGCAATACTCTATTCACTTTGCATTTCTTGTGTCTATTTGCTTTACTGATTTCAATTTTAGCGCAATCATTGTGCCTAGATCTTTTACAACTTCACCCGTGGTCAGGCATTTTGCTTTCAACTTGAGGGATGCGTTGCCGCTAAAAAATATTTTTGAGCAATTGTTCCTTGCGGATTCCATACTCTTATCATCCACCTATTCTCCTATTCAATGGTAATTACTCTGTAGGTTGATTTTGTGGATTTTAAGATGGTCAGAAAAATTTCAGATGGTCAGCAATTATGTAATGCACCGAAAATCGAATTTGATCAGGCGTGTTGATGAAAATGCAGAGCAGAAGTGGCTAAAGATGTGATACTTGAGGGACTGTGATTGCGATTTCGACAATTTTGGATGTGATTTTGTCAACTATAACAAACTAATTTCTGTTGTTCAAGTAGTCATTCAATCAGAAAAGTGTAGAAAGCTCTCTAGGTTTTGATCTTGTGTCTGGTAAAATTCTCTTACTAAAGTCAACATATTAGTGACGACTTACTTTAGTTTTACAAAGCCCTGTCTGTAGGCTGTAAATACTTTGGGAAGTGGTCGTAAATAAGTCTTTTACTGCATTTATCTAGAATTTTGCTGTCGAAAATGAACCTTAATGACAGTCTTCTTTTAGCTACCTGACTTGGATTAGCTTTCTATTTTTTTGGGGATATGGCTGCCGTTTTCTGTTCTGATAGAGTGTTGTGTCGCTCTGAATTTTGGTTGAGGCCTGAGATCACTTGGCGGTTGTTTTGTTGAAGAACAATTGTGGGTTGGGTGGTAGGCGATTCGGTCCAAAAGATTTTGTAACACCCAGTGCGCTTGCCACATTAAAGTTGAAGATGGACTGAAACTTGTGAGTGAGAGATGTTTGCACTTGACGTCGGTTATATTGAACTTTCGCTTTGTGGATTAAAATGAATGGAAGTAATCAATGAGATTTTGTCATTTCTCATTTGCCCTGCATGGTTGCCTCTTGTTTGCCATTCGCCATAGTCTTTGCATATATTTCGGCAGCGTAATCTATTCACTCTTTTGAGGTGTTCGATTATTTTTTTAGAAACCCGGGTTGCCCATCATACAACTTTCCTTGATTTCATACAAGGTCATATATGATTTGTATGATTTCCCGGTAATCATGCAAGTTTCATAAAAGAAAAAAAATTATTTGTAAAAGAGTTAACGACTCCAATCGTAACAGCTATGACCCTCTTTTAGTTAAAAAACACATCAGAGTCACCCAACAATGAGTTCTTGCGTTTCATTTTTCTTGGTAATCTTACAAGGTCATATATGATTTCTTCAATTTCATACCAGGATCATATATGATTTCCTGGTTTTCATAAAAGAACCATGTGTTTTTGGCTCTGATATTTCTACATAAATTGCTTTTCCGCGTTTTTTGAGGTAATGTGAGAGGTTATTCAAGATTTAAATCCTTGATTTCCCATAAGGAACATTAATGATTTCCTCGATTTCATGCAATGATCATATATGGTTTCCCGGATTTCATTCAAGAATCATATATGATTTCCTAGGTTTCATGAAAGGATCATATATGATTTCCTTGGTTCCATGCAAGGATCGTACTAGGAAATACGTTATGATTTGTATGACATCATATATGATCCTTGTATGGAACCAAGGAAGCGGCGACCCGCCAAATTCTTAGATCCTAGTAGCTGACTTTGATAGGCCTATCTATCAACTTCATTAGATTTTGCAACAATATTTTCTATAGTTTGGATCACATTTAGCAGTGGCTGGCAGGTCAATTAGCAGTACCCTGTTCTATCTTCTGGAACTGCAGTTTCTTCAGAATGTTTGAGGTGCAAGTGTTAATTTATGGCAGGAGTTGTTGTATGAGTACGGTTATCGGAGAGACATTGGTTTCTGTTGCCATTTCAAGGTATGTGTAGGATTCGTTGCAAATTTTATCGATGTTCGTCCAGCAAAGGGTCGTGAACGGAGGTTCTCATATGAGATTGTTCACTTCTTAATAATTTGCACTGCCAACGCTACTTTGATATTGCATATGCTGAATTGAATAGTGGTTTGAACAGTCATAAACGACGTCAAATGAATTATTGCCTACTGAGTGTAACGGGAAGGTTTTTTGGCACGAAACGTCAAATGTATTATTGCAGCATATAGAAAAGTCACTTGCTTGCTTCGGTTGTTTGTTTTGAAACGCATCGATAACAGCTTGCTCAATCTCACACGAGCTTCTTTACTCCCAATTGACTTTATTGAAAATTTTATCACATTCCACGAAAGGATGTTTGCTCGCATGTGCGCTGAGGAAATTATAGAGGCTCAATTGCATGAAACGTTAGGCACTGTCTTTCGGTGGACTGTAAATTTCACAGAGTAAAATTTCCCTATTCACCAGCCTAATTTGACCTGAAACACAGGGGAGAGTAGTCACCACTTCATAAATTGAGAGAGAGATTTCATGAGATCTATTATATGGTGCTAAGAAATTTAGCCGAAAGGAAAATTAGCCGAATGGAATATTAGCCGAAAAGGAGATTTTAACCAATCAGATTTGAGAACGGCCGTGATATTTTGTTCGGTTGTGATAGATTCATATCAAGTCCCATATGCCGCTGAGGCATGGCCGTGGCCCGCGAGGCATGGCCAAATGCATTATTTTCATGTGTAAGCGAGTCAGATAATTGCGCGTCCCACTTATGTTTGCTTACAGCAATTATCTCATGCAATTATTTCTGCTACTATGCCACATTTTGACTTTTTCGGCTAATATTCACGTCGGCTAGTTTTCCGGACACCCTATTAGATAACCAACGTGACCAATATTTTTTTTGCTCTGGGCCGGTCACGCCTATATATATTGTAGTCATAAACTAGCAGCTCGGATATGTTTACGTTGGCATTTAGTTAAGTTTCTATTCTAATACACATTTTACTGTAAATTATCCTAGAGATAGGTCACTTAAAAATTTCGTTCTTTTTGGAAGTTTCCTGGCGTTCACTTGAATATTTTTCATCAATTTTAGTCAACACGTTAAAGCTGCTACATTTTTGGGCTGAATTTCGACTTTTACAACTTCGTTGTACAGTTCCAATTTTCGAATCTGTCTTTCTGAATCTGTAGTTGCGCTTTTGAGATATTCTTGAGCTTATTTATGTACTGGCAGAACATTGATAATGTTCTTCAATCGGATTGGGCTGTTGCGCTGTTCATTTTTCTCAAAGGCGTTTATATTTCATTGTTTTTTGAGTGTCGACAATTTCAATCAATATGTTTTTTCAAGCCAAAAGTTCTTTTCGCCAAATTTTTTTGCGCAAAACTGCTGATGAACTTTGTCTTGAGCATTATTTGCGGGATAACAGTTGCGCAGCAGCATGGCCTGGTGTCCTAGTACATTCAGGTGTCATGTGGATCTTAACAATTCATGCCGCACAGATATAGACCGGATCACTCAACGAGATGTTCTCTTTGACAGTCTATGTGTATCATTTATAGTCATTTATCGATTTATTATGCTTTGTTTTGTTTGGAGATAGAGTTTAAGCTTGGTTTTTTACCTAAAGCTCTACTCAAAATCTCCTATAGTTGTTTGTTTGTAACTCCGCCGTAGCCGGTCCCCAGCCCGGTTGAGAGAAGGAGGAGGGGAACACACCCAGAACATACTGGAAAATCTCAACAAGTTATTCGTTAGTTCAACTGTAGATTTTTTCCGACAGTATTTAAACTATTTTAGCTCTAACGGATACCATCAGACGGTTACCATCCAGAACAGACCTCTGATCGGACTATCCCCAGACTGAAGTGACCTCTGATCATACTATTGTGCGCTCGAAAGGGGCCTAAGATCATACCATTCCCATCCGAAACTGACCCCTGATCAGACTATTCCCATCCGAAAGTGACCCCTGATCAGACTATTCCCATCCGGAAGCGACCTCTGATCATACCATTCTCATCCGGAAGCAATCTCTGATCATTCCATCCCCAGACCGAAAGAGACCCCTGATCAGACCATTCCCTTCCGGAACTGAACTCTGATCAGACGATTCCCATCCGAAGGTGACCCCTGATCAGACTATTCCCATCCGGAACCAAAACCCAGACCCTGTAATTATGGTCTGGGAACACACCGTGTGCGTTGGACTTCGGATGATCAGAGGTCGCATCCTGATGGCACCTCAACCTGGGAAGTTACTGGTTAAGAGAAAGTTTTCGCAGCTTTTTCTTCCACCATTCGTGAATTTTAGTGTCTTAAACTTTAAATCAGGTTCACACGAGTATAGTAATGGAAAATTACTCAGAGCAATTGCAACTCCTGGTCCCAGGATTGATGGAGCTCCCCGTTCTGTTGCTGGATTTGTCTACTTTTGGGTGCTGTCTTATTCAGAATATGAGTTGAAAGGTCAATCACATATAAATAGGTTCCTCAGATTTCCAGAGCTCTTCAGATTTCGATTCGTTTTCGTACGCGATATGTTATGCAAAAACCCAGTTACTCAGCACGTGTCACTACAGAGTATATTGTTATGTTGAAAAATGGCACGTGCATTTGGTGAGTGGTAATACGCACCCACTAAGCTGGGGAGGACAAATTTTTCATTGCTATAGCTAGTAATAGTAAAAGACTCATTTCCTTCTCAGGTAAATAAATATCGCAAGCAAACTAAAGCAATGAATTATTATATAAAAGGGAAATTTCCATGGTTAAAATTGGCAATTTGGAAAGCATCAAATAAAAGTAAAATTTTTTAGAACTTTTTCAAAACGAATTTAAAAGGGTTCCCCGAGAGGTAACGTATGGTAACTTGGCCTGGTCGGCTGTGTGTAAATTCAATATTAGGACATACACTCTAAAAATCTCTCGTGTGAAATCACACAATTTTTTCTCGTGTGATGAAAAATCACACGATTTTTCGTGTGAAAAATGCGTCTGGTGATTTCACACGAGAAAATTTTCCTCGTGTGATGAAAAATTACACGATTTTTCATGTGAATGAATGTATGAGGAAATGAAGCAATTTTTATAGAATATTCAGATTTTTCCTCGTCCTAATTTCCTTTAGAACAGACGGCTGATCTATCCATGATAATTTCATGCTACATCGGGCTCTTTTTAGTGATTAAAACCAAAGATAATACTTTAAATTGAAAAAGTTGGGTATAAAGTGCATTTTTTTCTTTGTTTTGTCATTTGAAAAGAGAATCTGGTGATTTCAATGTACTATACGTGAAATCAAAAGTGATTTCAATGGACTAAACACCCAACAAAAAGAACCCAATAAAAAGAGTTTAAAAATTCAATGGATAATGTGTTCAACGTAGATGTAGCGCACTCAAGAGTTATAGGTTCAAAAAGCTTCTTGAATAATGCAACCTCTGTGTCTCTTTTACTCATCCCAATTTTTTTAGAACACAAGAATGTTCTGTCAATTGTATTCTCATGATATTTTGAATTTTTTTCAGCGACTGAAACCAAAGATAAAACTTTAAAATGAAAAAAATGGGGTAAAGTGGGCCACCTAAATTTATCTCGCAAAAAATTTATTTCCAACGCTGATTTTGAGTGACTGTCAAGTCCAATTTGTAGAAAATCTCATTTTTTAAATCAAAATGAGTGCTTGTTTGCGCAAAAAACTCATAGCTGGAGAATATAAGAGAATCTAACAAGTTACCGAGGAAACTGTTTTGTGAGGTTTGAACATTTTTTCTTTGTTTTTGTCATTTAAAAAGACAGTCTGGTAAGCTCAAAGGACCATACGTTAGTTGTCAGGATTGGAAATTCATGCTGTGGTTGATAAACACCCCAAACAAAGATCCCATTAAAAAGGGTTTAAAATTTTTATGGATAATCTGTTCAAAGTAGATATAGCGCACTCAAGAGTTATAGGCTCAAAATGCTTCTTGAATATTGCAACCTCTGTGGGTCTTTTACTCATCCCAATTCCTCTTAGAACACAAAAATGTTCTGTCAATTGTGTTCTCATGCTATTTCGGGCTTTTTTCACTGATTAAGATAAAACTTTAAAATAAAAAAAATGGGGTAAAGGGGGCCACCTAAAACATCCTCTCACAAAAACTGTTTTTATCTTTATGTGTTGACTGTAGGTTGTCAGTCAAACTGAAAATTAGCAGTTAAAGAGCTTTGAGCCTTATATTTATGAATAACTTTGACCGGAGCCACGACCCCTGAAGTTTTTATTTGATAAAGAGGAATCACTTCTTTCTGTTTTGACAATAGTAATTGTTTTTGAGTTTCATAACCGGAAAAGCAAGGAAAAAGTTCTTCTAGCGTTTTCACTTGCTTCTCCTAAGTGACTTCACACAAATGTTTGGATAAATTGATTAAAATCTTTTTTGACAAGTTTTTGACAGAATTTTTACGGAGAATCTGCTAAAACATTTTGAACTACAACCCAGACTGAAAAGACGAAATAGCCACATCAGCAAATGTTGCTCTAAGATGACTTACAACTGCTAACTTTTTAGCTTTGATTCACAACGAGCTGCAATTCTTGATTTGGTCATCTTTTAACCCTTTTTCAAGGCATAGTTGTAGGGAAAACACAATGAATCGCAAAAAGTGGGGTAAAGTTGGCCACCTAATTGATCCTCTCACGAAAACTGTTTTTATCCTTGTGTATTGACTGTAGTTTGTCAGTCACGCTGAATACTAGCATTTAATGGCCTTTGAGCTTTATATTTATGAATAACTCTGACCGGAGCCACGACCTGACGTTTTTATTTGATAAAGATGAATCACTTCTTTCTGTTTTGACAGTAGTATTTATTTTTGAGTTTCAAAACCGGAAAAGCAAGGAAAGTTCTTCTAGCGTCTTGACTTGCTTCTCCTAAGTGAATTCACACAAATGTATGGATAAAATGATTAAAATCTTTTTTTGACAGGTTTTTGACAGAATTTTTACGGAGAACCTGCTAAAACATATTGAACTACAACCCAGACTGAAAAGCCGAAAAAGCCACATCAGCAAATGTTGATCTAAGATGACTTACAACGGCTAACTCTTTAGCTGTGATTCATAACGAGCTTCCATTCTTGATTTGGTCGTCTTTTAATCCTTTTTCAAGGAATAGTTGTAGAGAAAACACAATGAATCGCAAAAAGTGAGGTAAAGTGGGCCACCTAAAAGATCCTCTCACTAAAACTGTTTTTATCTTTATGTGTTGACTGTAGTTCGTCAGTCAAGCTGAATATTAGCAATTTATGGCCTTTGAGCTTTATATTTATGAACAACTCTGACCGGAGCCACAACCTAAAGTTTTTATTTGATAAAGAGGAATCACTTCTTTCTGTTTTGACAATAGTATTTGTTTTTGAGTTTCATAACCGGAAAAGCAAGGAAAGTTCTTCTAGCGTCTTGACTTGATTCTCCTAAGTGAATTCACACAAATGTATGGATAAAATGATTAAAATCCTTTTTTGACAAGTTTTTGACAGAATTTTTACGGAGAACCTGCTAAAACATATTGAACTACAACCCAGACTGAAAAGCCGAAAAAGCCACATCAGCAAATGTTGCTCTAAGATGACTTACAACGGCTAACTCTTTAGCTGTGATTCATAACGAGCTGCCATTCTTGATTTGGTCGTCTTTTAATCCTTTTTCAAGGAATAGTTGTAGAGAAAACACAATGAATCGCAAAAAGTGAGGTAAAGTGGGCCACCTAAAAGATCCTCTCACAAAAACTGTGTTTATCTTTATGTGTTGACTGTAGTTCGTCAGTCAAGCTGAATATTAGCAATTTATGGCCTTTGAGCTTTATATTTATGAATAACTCTGACCGGAGCCACAACCTAAAGTTTTTATTTGATAAAGAGGAATCACTTCTTTCTGTTTTGAAAATAGTATTTGTTTTTGAGTTTCATAACCGGAAAAGCAAGGAAAAAGTTCTTCTAGCGTTTTGACTTGCTTCTCCTAAGCGAATTCACACAAATGTTTGGATAAATTGATTAAAATCTTTTTTTGACAAGTTTTTGACAGAATTTTTACGGAGAACCTGCTAAAACATATTGAACTACAACCCAGACTGAAAAGACGAAATAGCCACATCAGCAAATGTTGCTCTAAGAAGACTTAAAACGGCTAACTTTTTAGCTGTGATTCATAACGAGCTGCCGTTCTTGATTTGGTCATCTTTTACCCCTTTTTCAAGGAATAGTTGTAGGGAAAACACAATGAATCGCAAAAAGTGGGGTAAAGTGGGCCACCTAATTGATCCTCTCACAAAAACTGTTTTTGTCCTTGTGTATTGACTGTAGTTTGTCAGTCACGCTGAGTATTAGCATTTAATGGCCTTTGAGCTTTATATTTATGAATAACTCTGACCGGAGCCACGACCTGAAGTTTCTATTTGATAAAGAGGAATCACTTCTTTCTGTTTTGACAATAGTACATATTTTTGAGTTTCATAACCGGAAAAACAAGGAAAAAGTTCTTCTAGCGTCTTGACTTGCTTCTTCAAACTGAATTCACACAAATTTACGGATAAATTTAACAAAATCTTTTTTTGACAAGTTTTTGACAGAATTTTTACGGAGAACCTGCTAAAACATAATGAACTGCAACCCAGACTGAAAAGCCGAAATAGCCACATCAGCAAATGTTGCTCTAAGATGACTTACAACGGCCAACTCATTCGCTGTGATTAATAACGAGCAGCCATTCTTGATTTGGTCGTCTTTTAACCCTTTTTTCAAGGAATAGTTGTAGAGAAAACACAATGAATCGCAAAAAGTTGGGTAAAGTGGGCCACCTAAAAGATCCTCTCACAAAAACTGTTTTTAGCTTAATGTGTTGACTGTAGTTCGTCAGTCAAGCTGAATATTAGCAGTTAATGGCCTTTGAGCCTTATATTGATGAATAACTCTGACTGGAGCCACGACCTGACGTTTTTATTTGATAAAGATGAATCACTTCTTTCTGTTTTGACAGTAGTATTTGTTTTTGAGTTTCATAACCGGAAAAGCAAGGAAAAAATTCTTCTAGCGTTTTGGCTTGCTTCTCCTAAGTGAATTCACACAAATGTATGGATAAATTGAAAAAAATCTTCTTTTGACAAGTTTTGACAGAATTTTTACGGAGAACCTGCTAAAACATAATGAACTGCAACCCAGACTGAAAAGCCGAAATAGCCACATCAGCAAATGTTGCTCTAAGATGACTTACAACGGCCAACTCATTCGCTGTGATTCATAACGAGCAGCCATTCTTGATTTGGTCGTCTTTTAACCCTTTTTTCAAGGAATAGTTGTAGAGAAAACACAATGAATCGCAAAAAGTTGGGTAAAGTGGGCCACCTAAAAGATCCTCTCACAAAAACTGTTTTTACCTTAATGTGTTGACTGTAGTTCGTCAGTCAAGCTGAATATTAGCAGTTAATGGCCTTTGAGCCTTATATTGATGAATAACTCTGACTGGAGCCACGACCTGACGTTTTTATTTGATAAAGATGAATCACTTCTTTCTGTTTTGACAGTAGTATTTGTTTTTGAGTTTCATAACCGGAAAAGCAAGGAAAAAATTCTTCTAGCGTTTTGGCTTGCTTCTCCTAAGTGAATTCACACAAATGTATGGATAAATTGAAAAAATCTTCTTTTGACAAGTTTTTGACAGAATTTTTACGGAGAACCTGCTAAAACATATTGAACTACAACCCAGACTGAAAAGCCGAAATAGCCACTTCAGCAAATGTTGCTCTAAGATGACTTACAACGGCTAACTCTTCAGCTGTGATTCAAAATGAGCTGCCATTCTTGATATGGTCGTCTTTTAACACTTTTTCAAGGAATAGTTGTAGAAAAAACTCAATGAATAGCAAAAGTGGGTTAAAGTGGGCCACCTAAAAGATCCTCTCACAAAAACTGTTTTTATCCTTATGTGTTGACTGTAGTTTGTCAGTCAAGCCCAAAATTAGCAGTTAATGATCCTTTAGCCTTAGGTTTCTGAATAACTCTGACCGGAGCCACGACCTGAAGTTTTTATTTGATAAAGAGGAATTACTTCTTTCTGTTTTGACAATAGTATTTATTTTTGAGTTCCATAACCGGAAAAGCACGGAAAAAGTTCTTCTAGGGTTTTGACTTGCTTCTCTTAAGTGAATTAACGCAAATGCACATACAAATTGAAAAAAATCTTCTTTTGACAAGTTTTTGACAGAATTTTTACGGAGAACCTGCTAAAACATATTGAACTACAAACCAGACTGAAAAGCCGAAATAGCCACTTCAGCAAATGTTGCTCTAAGATGACTTACAACGGCTAACTCTTCAGCTGTGATTCAAAACGAGCTGCCATTCTTGATATGGTCGTCTTTTAACCCTTTTTCAAGGAATAGTTGTAGAAAAAACTCAATGAATAGCAAAAGTGGGGTAGAGTGGGCCACCTAAAAGATCCTCTCACAAAAACTGTTTTTATGCTTATGCGTTGACTGTAGTTTGTCAGTGGAGCTGAATATAAGCAGTTAATGGCCTTTGAGCTTTATATTTATGAATAACTCTGACCGGAGCCACGACCTGAAGTTTTTATTTGATGAAGAGTAATCAATTCGTTCTGTTTTCTCTATAGTATTTATTCTTGAGTTTCATAACTGCAAAAGCAAGGAAAAAGTTTTTCTAGCGCTTTGACTTGCTGTTTCTAAGTGAAATTACGCAAACGTACGGATGAATTGAATAAAATCTTTTTTTGACAATTTTTTGATAGAGTTTTTACGGAGAACCTGCTAAAACATATTGAACTACAATCCAGACTGAAAAGCCGAAATAGCCATATCAGCAACTGGTGCTCTAAGATGACTTACAAGGGCTAACACTTTAGCTGTGATTCATAATGAGCTGCCATTGTTGATTTCGTCATCTTTTAACCCTTTTTCAAGGAATAGTTGTAGAAAAAACACAATGAATCGCAAAAAGTGGGGTAAAGTGGGCCACCTAAAAGATCCTCTCACAAAAACTCTTTTTATCCTTATCTGTTGACTCTGGTTTGTCAGTAGAGCTGAATATAAGCAGTTAATGGCCTCTGAGTTTTATATTTATGAATAACTCTGACCGGGGCCACGAACTGAAGTTTTTATTTGATGAAGAGGAATCACTTCTTTCTGTAATTATTTTTGAGTTTCATATCCGGAAAAGCAGGGAAAGAGTTCTTCTAGCGTTTTGACTTGCTTCTCCAAAATGAATTCACACAAATGTACGGATTAATTGATTGAAATCTTTTTTTGACAAGTTTTTGATAGAGTTTTTACGGAGAACCTGCTAAAACATATTGAACTACAACCCAGACTGAAAAGCCGAAATAGCCACATCAGCAAATGTTGCTCTAAGATGACTTACAGCGGCTAGCTCTTTAGCTGTGATTCATAACGAGCTGCCATTTTTGATTTGGTCATCTTTTAACCCTTTTTCAAGGCGTACTTGTAAAGAAAAAAACAAAGAATCGCAAAAAAAAGCAAAAAGTGGGGTAAAGTGGGCCACCTAAAAGATCCTCTCACAAAACCTGTTTTTATCTTTATGTGTTGACTGTAGTTTGTCAGTCAAGCTGAATATTAGCAGCTAATGGCCTTTGAGCCTTACATTTACGAATAACTCTGACCCCAGCCACGACCTGAAGTTTTTATTTGATGTAAAGTAATCACTTCGTTCTGTTTTGTCTATAGTATTTTTTCTTGGGCTTCATAACTGCAAAAACAAGGAAAAGGTTCTTCTAGCGTTTTGACTTGCTTCTCATAAGTGAATTCACGCAAATGTACGGATAAATTGAATAAAATCTTTTTTTGACAAGTTTTTAACAGAATTTTTACGGGAAACCTGCTGAAACATATTGAACTACAACCCAGACTGAAAAGCCGAAACAACCACTTCAGCTAATGTTGCTCTAAGATGACTTACAACGGCTAACTCATCAGCTGTGATTCATAACGAGCTGCCATTCTTGATTTGGTCATCTTTTAACCCTTTTTCAAGGAATAGTTGTAGAAAAAACACAATGAATCGCAAAAGTGGGGTAAAGTGGGCCACCTAAAACATCCTCTCACAAAACCTGTTTTTATCCTTATGCGTTGACTGTAGTTTGTCAGTAGAGCTGAATATTAGCAGCTAATGGCCTTTGAGCCTTACATTTACGAATAACTCTGACCCGAGCCATGACCTGAAATTTTTATTTGATGTAAAGTAATCACTTCGTTCTGTTTTGTCTATAGTATTTTTTCTTGGGCTTCATAACTGCAAAAGCAAGGAAAAGGTTCTTCTAGCGTTTTGACTTGCTACTCATAAGTGAATTTACGCAAATGTACGGATGAATTGAATGAAATCTTTTTTTGACAATTTTTTGATAGAGTTTTTATGGAGAACCTGCTAAAACATATTGAACTACAACCCAGACTGAAAAGCCGAAATAGCCACTTCAGCAAATGTTGCTTTCAGATGACTTACAACAGCTAACCCTTTAGCTGTAATTCATAACGAGCTGCCATTCTTGATTTGGTCATCTTTTAAGCCTTTTTCAAGGAATAGTTGTAGAAAAAACACAATGAATCGCAAAAGTGGGGTAAAGTGGGCCACCTAAAACATCCTCTCACAAAACCTGTTTTTATCCTTATGCGTTGACTGTAGTTTGTCAGTAGAGCTGAATATTAGCAGCTAATGGCCTTTGAGCCTTACATTTACGAATAACTCTGACCCGAGCCATGACCTGAAATTTTTATTTGATGTAAAGTAATCACTTCGTTCTGTTTTGTCTATAGTATTTTTTCTTGGGCTTCATAACTGCAAAAGCAAGGAAAAGGTTCTTCTAGCGTTTTGACTTGCTACTCATAAGTGAATTTACGCAAATGTACGGATGAATTGAATGAAATCTTTTTTTGACAATTTTTTGATAGAGTTTTTATGGAGAACCTGCTAAAACATATTGAACTACAACCCAGACTGAAAAGCCGAAATAGCCACTTCAGCAAATGTTGCTTTCAGATGACTTACAACAGCTAACCCTTTAGCTGTAATTCATAACGAGCTGCCATTCTTGATTTGGTCATCTTTTAAGCCTTTTTCAAGGAATAGTTGTAGAAAAAACACAATGAATCGCAAAAGTGGGGTAAATTGGGCCACCTAAAAGATCCTCTCACAAAACCTGTTTTTATCCTTATGCGTTGACTGTAGTTTGTCAGTAGAGCTGAATATTAGCATTTAATGGCCTTTGAGTTTTATATTTATGAATAACTCTGACTGGATCCACGACCTGAAGTTTTTATTTGATGAAGAGTAATCACTTCGTTCTGTTTTCTCTATAGTATTTATTCTTGAGTTTCATAACTGCAAAAGCAAGGAAAAAGTTTTTCTAGCGCTTTGACTTGCTGTTTCTAAGTGAAATTACGCAAATGTACGGATGAATTGAATAAAATCTTTTTTTGACAATTTTTTGAGAGAATTTTTACGGAGAACCTGCTAAAACATATTGAACTACAACCCAGACTGAAAAGCCGAAAAAGCCACTTCAGCAAATGTTGCTCTAAGATGACTTACAACGGCTAAATCTTCAGCTGTGATTCATAACGAGCTGCCATTCTTGATTTGGTCATCTTTTAACCCTTTTTCAAGGCATAGTTGTAGAGAAAAGGCAATGAACCGCGAAAAGTGGGGTAAAGTGGGCCACCTAAAAGATCCTCTCATAAAAACTGTTTTAGCTTTATTTGTTGACTCTAATTTGTCAGTCAAGCTGAATATTAGCACTTAATGGCCTTTGAGTTTTATATTTATGAATAACTCTGACCGGAGCCACGACCTGAAGTTTTTATTTGATGAAAAGTAATCACTTCGTTCTGTTTTGTCTATAGTGTCTTTTCTTGGGTTTCATAACTGCAAAAGCAAGGAAAAAGTTTTTCTAGCGCGTTGATTTGCTGTTCCTAAGTGAAATAACGCAAACGTACGGATGAATTGAATAAAATCTTTTTTTGACAATTTTTTGATAGAGTTTTTATGGAGAACCTGCTAAAACATATTGAACTACAACCCAGACTTAAAAGCCGAAATAGCCACATCAGCAAATGTTGCTCTAAGATGACTTACAACGGCTAACTCTTTAGCTGTGATTCATAACAAGCTGCCATTCTTGATTTGGTCATCTTTTAACTCTTTTTCAAGGCATAGTTGTAGAGAAAAGGCAATGAATCGCGAAAAGTGGGGTAAAGTGGGCCACCTAAAAGATCCTCTCATAAAAACTGTTTTTAGCCTTATTTGATGACTGTAATTTGTCAGTCAATCTGAGTAGTAGCAGTTAATGGCTTTTGAGCCTTATATTAATCAATAACTCTGACCGCAGCCAAGACCTGATGTTTTTATTTAATAAAGAGAAATCACTTCGCTCTGTTTTGTCTATGGTATTTTTTCTTGAGTTTCCTAACCGCAAAAGCAAAAGAAAAGATCTTCTAGCGTTCTGACTTGCTTTTTTTAAGTGCAAGCACTCAAACGTACTGATGAATTGATTAAAATGTGTTTTTGACAGGTTTTTGTTAGAGTCTTTACGGAGAACCTGCTAAAACATTTTGAACTACAATCCAGAATGAAAAGCCGAAAAATTCACCTCAGCAATTGGTGCTCTAAGACAATTTACAACGGTTTATTCGTTAGTTCAAATCTATACTGAGTTGCTACTGCTGTATTAGTAATCTCTTAACCCTTTTTCAAGGCATAGTTGTACAGCAAACACAATAAGTCACAGAAAGTGGGCCAATTAAAAAATCCTCTCTCAAAACTATTTTTATCACTATGTGTTGACTGTAGGTTGTCAGGCAAGCTGATTATAAGCAGTCAATGGACTCTTGTAGACTAGTTTTAGATCAGTTTCATAGTCAATCATCTAAAGTAGTTTTCGGACTCTTTTGAGCTGCTGACTTTCTTTTAATCAAAAACGCACAAAAGACACTAGACTTTATGAGGAGGTTGATTTTTCCCCTTTCGTGATAGAAGTCTTCGGTGTCTAGCAATAGTCAGTGGATCAAGTAGGTGCTGCAAAACGTCTTGGAAGTGCTTTTTGAAACCGTTTTGCATGTTTTTACGACAACTCCGACTTCGCTCAAACCAATAAAATTTGGATAAGTTTCGGTTCCTTGCTGATTACTCGAACAATACTTTACGGATTTGAACGCTTTTAGGTGCGTTTTGTTGCCACTGACCCAGTCGTGATTTCAATTTGCAGTTGATGATCTGATTTGGCCTGGCAAAAAAATTACTAGAGCTCAGACTTGCAGTTTTTTTGTAATTGAACAAGTTGTGATGCAAAGGTGACAGTTTCTTCAATGTACTGGTTTAATATCCTTGCATATTGTGCTATTTGATCGCGTTTGAAGGCCATGAACCTATTTGTGTTATTGTTTTGCTAAAATTAGGCAATTTTTCATTTTTCATGGAAACCTGATTTTTTGTAGATGCCGTTTTTTCTACAAAACACACAAAACACCACGCGCCTCAATGGGGAGGTGGGAATTTCCCATCTCGCGGTAGAGGTGTTCGGTGTCCATTCACTCGGCAGTGGACTGAACATGCGTCCAGAAACACTCGGCAAGTGATGTTTCAAGCCATTTTGCGCGTTTTTACCAAGAACTCGGGCTTTTCTTATAGCGAAAAAATGGGGTACATTTAAGTGCTTTGCTGATTTCTCAAAAACTACTGTAACAAAATAAACGGGCATAAGCGTGTTTTGTTGCTACTGAACTCTTCTTGATTGCTGTATTCGGTTGACTTTCTGAATCAAAAACCGCAAAAAATTGTTCGTTTCCAAACTTTGAGAAAATTTGCAATTTTTGGTCATTTGGGGTCATTTTTGGTCATTTTTGAAATTCTCATTCAATTTTTGACCAAAACGAGTGATTATCGGCCTAATCGGTTTCTATTAGGACGTTCTTTTCTGGAATGGCTGATCACAGTCCTGAAAATTTTCTTTAGAACTGTTATTCAATGATGAATGCGGATAAACGAATCTCTTCTCAAATTTTATGGCTGAGTGGTGTTTTGCGCAATTGAACAAGTTTTTCGGCGTGCGTTTTGTGTTTTCTAGACACTATTTAGATTGTTGAAGCTGATTGTATCAAACAATGGGATTAATTCAACACTTTTTCTTTTTTCACGATTTCATCAAATTTCTGTGGATGTTGTTTTATGTCAAAACACACAAAACATCATAACCTTAATGGTGAGGTGGGAAATTTATTCCCACCTCATCTTGAAGGTTTTCCGTGACCTAGAACGTAGAAGTGGACCAGAATTACACCCAGAAATACGCCGGGAACGCTGTTTCACGTTGTTTTACGTCGGTTCCGGAGATCTTGGGCTTCGATTTTAGCCCAAAAAATGGGGTACAGAACATTACTTTGTTAATATCTGCTAAAGTACTGGACCAAATATAACGGGAGTGGTCGCATTTTGTTAGCACTGAACCCCTTTTGCTTGCAGTGTTTGGTTGATTTCGCAAATCGGCCCAATCAAAAAGTGATTGATGTTCAAATTTGAAATAGGTCGAACTTTCGGGCTATTCTGGGTGACCCAAATTTCGGTACAACAAAACACGCGATTTACCCAACAAGTGTTAGTGTTTTAGAATCCTCAGTTAGTGGGGAGTCTCCCCATATATGTCTTGTATATAGTTTTATGTAGTTCGAGTGGTGAATTTTAGTGAAACGTGACTTGTACTTGTCCTATTTGGTCATTTGGTACGGTACATTTATGTTGGAATATCTCCTCGTAGAGTGAACCGATTTTTGAATTGTTTGTTGACTTCAACTCAGCGTGAGCCGTACTTGAATCCCTGTAAATGGCGTTTTGTTTCTTTCAGCCGTTTTCGAGAAATTGGCAGGACACATGACCCCATTTTCACCAATTCTTGTCCGGTACTTTTCGTGTATCTACATGGTAGACCATGTAGCTGGCTATTTCAGACTGGATAGATAGTTGGTTAGACCCGTCCCATAATGGGGATTGTCCCTATATATATTTTACAGGTGGTTATAATGAGTGGTCTTTGGTTATAGTACAGAAACAGCACCCGAAATGGGTCATAAGGGTCATTTGGTACGGTACATTTATGTTGGAATATCTCCTCGTAGAGTGAACCGATTTTCGATCTGTCTTTTGATTTGAACTCAGCTTGAGCAGTACTTGATTCCCTGTAATTGGCGTTTTGTTTCTTTCAGCCGTTTTTGAGAAATTGGCCTCGACACATACGGTCATTTTGACTTTTTAGTGACTGGTAAGCTCCGCGTTTCTACATGTGAAATGTTGAAAATAATCACTTTGAGTGCACGAATTGGCTCGTTGAACTCCATTTGTAATGGGGAATCTCCCCATATACATTTTGTATAGGGTGTTTTGCGATCCAGGGGTTCAATTTTGACTCTGCAGATGAATGCCGTGAATGGCTATATTTTGTTTCCTTTATTACTATTATTTTTTACTCGTGGTAGCCTGTTAGTATAGGGCATGGATAGCTTGTACACAGGTTTCGGGTACAGTTAGTTCACCTTACTCACGGTGAACTCGGCTTCCTTTGTGACAATACTTATTATATATTACTACTATACTAAGGTGAGGGCGTTTCGCCCCATGAGGTGCACACCCCCCCTGCCCCGTGGTTGACGCCTCTGGCAACCCCCTTTGGTATTCCTTGTGCACCTCATGATAGGGATGTGGTCCGGTCGTTGCGTTTCGTTTCGAGTATTTGCTATTGCTTGCCTTGAACAAAAGTTGATATCTCATACGGAAGTTTGCTATTTAGCAAAGTTTTTCCCATATGATCAATGGGAACCGAGCCAGCGGTAAAACTGGGTGCACCCATCCCGGGTATCAGGGGACGCCACCAAGTGTTAACTGGGACCACCCACCACGGGTCAAAGTGGGACCACTCAGCCCCGGGTATCAGGGGAACTTCTCTCTAGGGGTTAATTAATGTTGAATTTTATATATATATATTACATTGTATATATTCATTTATAATGTTTAGAGCGGTTAAAATATGTTTGAATAGTCTTTTGAGATGCATTGTGTACTGATAGTTTAGAGTGTACAAAAATCAGAAAGAAAACTTGTTTTTTTGACAGGTTTTATTTCTAGTTTGCTTTCAGATTTGAAAATCAATCGTACTGAGGCCACAATAGTGACTCAGTTTTCTCTGCTGTCTTTAGCTTTTTCTCGGTTTTTAGCTTTGCCATGTTAAAAATGCCTGAGCAACGCTTTCATTAATAGTATACCAAAATCAGAAAGAAAACTTCAAGAGTTTTATCACTTGTGTTTTGCAATTGAGGCCACAAAAGTGACTCAAATGCTTTGCGCCAGTGATTAAATTCGAATCCCTTTGTCGGTTTTCAAATTTGTGACGCTCAGAACCTGTTAGTTTTTACTAATAGACATGACTAATTTGAATAAAAACTAATTTAGATATAGTAACTTGTAGTAAGAGAAATGCTTTCTCTTAGAGTCAAAAAAGACTTCTCGAAATTCCAACCTCTATTACAGATCATGTCCATGTTTACTGAAAGACCTGCCCCTATTAGCTTCAAGCTAAATGGTCCGAAGAAACGCAATAATGGCGTTCTAGTTGTTGGGGATTCGCATGTTGTGCGTTTGGGGAAGGAGAATCTTGAACCCAATTTTTCGTTCCACGGTATTGGTGGCGCTCAGGCGCACGACTGATGACGTCCTTTCCGGAATGTCACCGAGAGATCACCTGCAAATGTTATAATGATCCAGCTGGGAGGCAAGGAAGTGAGCCAAAATCCTCGTCGGCTAGTGCCCGACCAATTACCAATAGGCCGCACGGCACAATCCATCATGGATATCATGAAGTTTTGTCGAGTCGTAGGAAAAGAGGCCTACAACATTCAAACTGTAAGCAGAAATAATTCTCGAGTGCATGAAGAGGCTATTGGCCTGCTCAACAAAAGGTTGCGTGAGCAGCGCAAGAATTATTTCGTTTCTCATGATATCGAGTATGAGTTCTTGAAAGATCAGGTGCATCTGAACCCAAAAAACTATGCTGAACTTTTGTGTACTGTTCATAAATTTGTGTTTGATATGTACTACTTCAAGCTTTCTTTTATATTTAAGAAATAATATATTGAGGCCACAATAGTGACTCAGTTTTCCCCCTGTTTTCTCTGCTGTCTTTAAAATTCAACTTTAGCTTGTAAAAACGCATGAAAACGCAATAATCGTATATCATAATCAGAAAGTAATCTGAAAAATTTTCGTACAACTTGTGCTTTGCAATTGAGGCCACAAAATGACTCAAATGCTAGGTACAAGTGATTGAAAATCATGTCTACTGTTTTATGATTTTAAAATAGTATTGTATCTCTTTTTCTTGGTTTCCATGTGAGCTTTGTTTAGTTTTTTTGGTCAAATATGTTGTTCCTTCATCTGTACCCACTATTTGCACTGCAAATAATGTAAAAATTCCGCAGAATTTCAAAATTTCTATAAAATGTTAGGATTTTTGAAGAAAAGTCGGTTTTCGAAAAAAAATAGTGGTCATTTTTACTTTTTCTCGGCCCCCTATAGCCAAATGGCGGAATGTAAATCAGTAGATGGTTAGTCTACTCTTTCTTAAAACTTATGGAAACGACGGATTTGATTTTAAAATACTATTGTATCTTTTATCTGGGTTTCCGTGTTTGCTTTATTAGGTGTACTGACTCTTCTAAAATATAGACTTTTTTCGCAAACATCTCTCTAGCGTCGGTTTATTTCGGGCTTTTGAGGTTCAGGACCTGTTGTTTATCATTAGTAGACGTGTCTTAGCCGAAAAAGTACCATACGTTAGGCAGAAAAGGCTCCAAGAAAAGAAAGGCTTTCTCTATGGTTCAAAAGTCTTCTCTCGAAATTCTTCTAAATCTAGAGATCTCTTGAATCTGAGATATTTTAAATATTTTAGTCAAATATGTTGTTCTTTCATCTGTACCCACTAATTGCACTGCAAAGAACGTAAAAATTCCGCAGAATTTTTTCTAAATTTCTATAAAATGTTAGGATTTTTGAAGAAAAGTCGGTTTTCGAATAAAAATAGTGGTCATTTTTACTTTTTCTCGGCCCCCTATAGCCAAATGGCGGAATGTAAATCAGTAGATGGTTAGTTTACTCGTTCTTAAAATTTATAGAAACGACGGATTTTGATTTTAAAATGGTATTGTATCTTTTTTCTGGGTTTCCGTGTTTGCTTTATTAGGTGTACTGACTCTTCTAAAATATAGCCTCTTTTTTCGCAAATATCTCTCTAAGGTCGATTTATTTCGGGCTTTTGAGGATCAGGACCTCTTGTTTATCATTAGTAGACGTGTCTAAGCCGAAAAATTACCATAGTTTAGGCAGAAAGGCTCCAAGAGAAGAAAAGCTTTCATTATGATTCAAAAAAGTCTTCTCTCGAAATTCTTCTAAGTTTATAGATCTCTTGAATCTGAGATATTTTATATATTTTGGTCAAATTTGTTGTTCTTTCATCTGTACCCACTATTTGCACTGCAAGTAACGTAAAAATTCCGCAGAATTTCAAAATTTCTATAAAATGTTAGGATTTTTGAAGAAAAGTCGGTTTTCGATTAAAAATAGTGGTCATTTTTACTTTTTCTCGGCCCCCTATAGCCAAATTGTGGAATGTAAATCAGTAGATGGTTAGTCTACTCGTTCTTAAAAATTATGGGCACGACGGATTTTGATTTTAAAATAGTATTGTATCTT
The DNA here is from genome assembly GCF_964194025.1 of Convolutriloba macropyga. Lineage (NCBI taxonomy): Eukaryota > Metazoa > Xenacoelomorpha > Acoela > Convolutidae > Convolutriloba > Convolutriloba macropyga. The sequence continues at coordinate 20,649,107 of NC_134475.1, forward strand.
TTTTTCTGGGTTTCCGTGTTTACTTTATTAGGTGTACTGACTCTTCTAAAATATAGCCTCTTTTTTAGCAAATATCTCTCTAAGGTCAATTTATTTCGGGCTTTTGAGGATCAGGGCCTCTTGTTTATCATTAGTAGACGTTTCTAAGCCGAAAAATTACCATACTTTAGGCAGAAAGGCTCCAAGAGAAGAAAGGCTTTCTCTATGATTCAAAAAAGTCTTCTCTCGAAATTCTTCTAAATTTAGAGATCTCTTGAATCTGAGATATTTTATATATTTTGGTCAAATTTGTTGTTCTTTCATCTGTACCCACTATTTGCACTGCAAGTAACGTAAAAATTCCGCAGAATTTCAAAATTTCTATAAAATATTAGGATTTTTGAAGAAAAGTCGGTTTTCGAAAAAAAATAGTGGTCATTTTTACTTTTTCTCGGCCCCCTATAGCCAAATTGTGGAATGTAAATCAGTAGATGGTTTGTCTACTCGTTCTTAAAACTTATGGACACGGTAGAAATTGATTTTCAAATAGTATTATATCTTTTTTCTGGGTTTCCATGTTAGCTTTATTAGGTGTATTGACTCCTCTAAAATATAGCCTATTTTTTCGCAAATATCTCTCTAAGTTGGGTTTATTTCGCGCTTTTGACGTTCGGGACCTGTTGTTTATCATTAGTAGACGTGTCTAAGTTGAAAAAGTACCATACTTTAGGCAAAAAAGGCTCCAGGAAAAGAAAGGCTCTCTCTATGTTTCAAAGGTCTTCTCTCGAAATTCTTCTAAATTTAGAGATCTCTTGAATCTGAGATATTTTATATATTTTGGTCAAATATGTTGTTCTTTCATCTGTACCCACTATTTGCACTGCAAGTAACGTAAAAATTCCGCAGAATTTCAAAATTTCTATAAAATATTAGGATTTTTGAAGAAAAGTCGGTTTTCGATAAAAAATAGTGGTCATTTTTACTTTTTCTCGGCCCCCTATAGCCAAATTGTGGAATGTAAATCAGTAGATGGTTTGTCTACTCGTTCTTAAAACTTATGGACACGGTAGAAATTGATTTTCAAATAGTATTATATCTTTTTTCTGGGTTTCCATGTTAGCTTTATTAGGTGTATTGACTCCTCTAAAATATAGCCTATTTTTTCGCAAATATCTCTCTAAGTTGGGTTTATTTCGCGCTTTTGACGTTCGGGACCTGTTGTTTATCATTAGTAGACGTGTCTAAGTTGAAAAAGTACCATACTTTAGGCAAAAAAGGCTCCAGGAAAAGAAAGGCTCTCTCTATGTTTCAAAGGTCTTCTCTCGAAATTCTTCTAAATTTAGAGATCTCTTGAATCTGAGATATTTTATTTTTTTTTGGTCAAATATGTTGTTCCTTCATCTGTACTCACTATTTGCACTGCAAATAACGTAAAAAATTCCGCAGAATTTCAAAGTTTCTATAAAATGTTAGGATTTTTGAAGAAAAGTCAGTTTTCGAAAAAAATAGTGGTCATTTTTACTTTTTCTCGGCCCCCTATAGCCAAATTGCGGAATGTAAATCATTAGGTGATTTCTCTACTCGTTCTTAAAACTTATGGACACGGTAGAATCTGATTTTCAAATAGTATTATTTCTTTTTTCTGGGTTTCCATGTTAGCTTTATTAGGTGTATTGACTCCTCTAAAATATAGCCTCTTTTTTCGCAAACATCTCTCTAAGGTCGGTTTATTTCGGGCTTTTGAGGTTCAGGACCTGTTTTTTATCATTAGTAGACGTGTCTAGCCGAAAAATTACCATACTTTAGGCAGAAAGGCTCCAAGAGAAGAAAGGCTTTCTCTATGATTCAAAAAAGTCTTCTCTCGAAATTCTTCTAAATTTAGAGATCCCTTGAATCTGAGATATTTTATATATTTTGGTCAAATATGTTGTTCTTTCATCTGTACCCACTATTTGCACTGCAAGTAACGTAAAAATTCCGCAGAATTTCAAAATTTCTATAAAATATTAGGATTTTTGAAGAAAAGTCGGTTTTCGATAAAAAATAGTGGTCATTTTTACTTTTTCTCGGCCCCCTATAGCCAAATTGTGGAATGTAAATCAGTAGATGGTTTGTCTACTCGTTCTTAAAACTTATGGACACGGTAGAAATTGATTTTCAAATAGTATTATATCTTTTTTCTGGGTTTCCATGTTAGCTTTATTAGGTGTATTGACTCCTCTAAAATATAGCCTATTTTTTCGCAAATATCTCTCTAAGTTGGGTTTATTTCGCGCTTTTGACGTTCGGGACCTGTTGTTTATCATTAGTAGACGTGTCTAAGTTGAAAAAGTACCATACTTTAGGCAAAAAAGGCTCCAGGAAAAGAAAGGCTCTCTCTATGTTTCAAAGGTCTTCTCTCGAAATTCTTCTAAATTTAGAGATCTCTTGAATCTGAGATATTTTATTTTTTTTTGGTCAAATATGTTGTTCCTTCATCTGTACTCACTATTTGCACTGCAAATAACGTAAAAAATTCCGCAGAATTTCAAAGTTTCTATAAAATGTTAGGATTTTTGAAGAAAAGTCAGTTTTCGAAAAAAATAGTGGTCATTTTTACTTTTTCTCGGCCCCCTATAGCCAAATTGCGGAATGTAAATCATTAGGTGATTTCTCTACTCGTTCTTAAAACTTATGGACACGGTAGAAACTGATTTTCAAATAGTATTATTTCTTTTTTCTGGGTTTCCATGTTAGCTTTATTAGGTGTATTGACTCCTCTAAAATATAGCCTCTTTTTTCGCAAACATCTCTCTAAGGTCGGTTTATTTCGGGCTTTTGAGGTTCAGGACCTGTTTTTTATCATTAGTAGACGTGTCTAGCCGAAAAATTACCATACTTTAGGCAGAAAGGCTCCAAGAGAAGAAAGGCTTTCTCTATGATTCAAAAAAGTCTTCTCTCGAAATTCTTCTAAATTTAGAGATCCCTTGAATCTGAGATATTTTATATATTTTGGTCAAATATGTTGTTCTTTCATCTGTACCCACTATTTGCACTGCAAGTAACGTAAAAATTCCGCAGAATTTCAAAATTTCTATAAAATATTAGGATTTTTGAAGAAAAGTCGGTTTTCGATAAAAAATAGTGGTCATTTTTACTTTTTCTCGGCCCCCTATAGCCAAATTGTGGAATGTAAATCAGTAGATGGTTTGTCTACTCGTTCTTAAAACTTATGGACACGGTAGAAATTGATTTTCAAATAGTATTATATCTTTTTTCTGGGTTTCCATGTTAGCTTTATTAGGTGTATTGACTCCTCTAAAATATAGCCTATTTTTTCGCAAATATCTCTCTAAGTTGGGTTTATTTCGCGCTTTTGACGTTCGGGACCTGTTGTTTATCATTAGTAGACGTGTCTAAGTTGAAAAAGTACCATACTTTAGGCAAAAAAGGCTCCAGGAAAAGAAAGGCTCTCTCTATGTTTCAAAGGTCTTCTCTCGAAATTCTTCTAAATTTAGAGATCTCTTGAATCTGAGATATTTTATTTTTTTTTGGTCAAATATGTTGTTCCTTCATCTGTACTCACTATTTGCACTGCAAATAACGTAAAAAATTCCGCAGAATTTCAAAGTTTCTATAAAATGTTAGGATTTTTGAAGAAAAGTCAGTTTTCGAAAAAAATAGTGGTCATTTTTACTTTTTCTCGGCCCCCTATAGCCAAATTGCGGAATGTAAATCATTAGGTGATATCTCTACTCGTTCTTAAAACTTATGGACACGGTAGAAACTGATTTTCAAATAGTATTATTTCTTTTTTCTGGGTTTCCATGTTAGCTTTATTAGGTGTATTGACTCCTCTAAAATATAGCCTCTTTTTTCGCAAACATCTCTCTAAGGTCGGTTTATTTCGGGCTTTTGAGGTTCAGGACCTGTTTTTTATCATTAGTAGACGTGTCTAGCCGAAAAATTACCATACTTTAGGCAGAAAAGCTCCAAGAGAAGAAAGGCTTTCTCTATGATTCAAAAAAGTCTTCTCTCGAAATTCTTCTAAATTTAGAGATCTCTTGAATCTGAGATATTTTATTTTTTTTTTGGTCAAATATGTTGTTCCGTCATCTGTACTCACTATTTGCACTGCAAATAACGTAAAAAATTCCACAGAATTTCAAAGTTTCTATAAAATGTTAGGATTTTTGAAGAAAAGTCAGTTTTCGAAAAAAAATAGTGGTCATTTTTACTTTTTCTCGGCACCCTATAGCCAAATTGCGGAATGTAAATCATTAGGTGGTTTGTGTACTCGTTCTTAAAACTTATGGACACAGTAGAAATTGATTTTCAAATAGTAATATATGTTTTTTCTGGGTTTCCATGTTAGCTTTATTAGGTGTATTGACTCCTCTAAAATATAGCCTCTTTTTTCGCAAATATCTCTCTAAGTTGGGTTTATTTCAAGCTTTTGATGTTCGGGACCTCTTATTTATCATAGGTAGACGTGTCTAAGCCGAAAAAGTACCATGCTTTAGGCAGAAAATGCTCCAAGAAAAGAAAGGCTTTCTCTATGATTCAAAAAAGTCTTCTCTCGAAATTCTTCTAAATTTAGAGATCTCTTGAATCTGAAATATTTTAGTTTTTTTGGTCAAATATGTTGTTCCTTCATCTGTATTCGCTATTTACACTGCAAATGACGTAAAAATTCCGCAGAAAGTCAAAATTTCTATAAAATGTTAGGATTTTTGAAGAATAGTCGGTTTTCGAAAAAAATAGTAGTCATTTTTATTTTTTCTCGGCCCCCTATAGCCAAATTGTGGAATGTAAATCAGTAGATGGTTAGTCTACTCGTTCTTAAAGATTATGGGCACGACGGATTTTGATTTTAAAATAGTATTGTATCTTTTTTCTGGGTTTCCGTGTTTGCTTTATTAGGTGTACTGACTCTTCTAAAATATAGCCTCTTTTTTCGCAAATATCTCTCTAAGTTCGGTTTATATTGTGCTTTTGACGTTCGGAACGTGTTGTTTGGCACTAATAGACGTTTCTAAGTTGAAAAAGTACCATACTTTAGGCAGAAAAGGCTCCAAGAATAGAAAAGCTTTCTCTATGTTTCAAAAAAGTCTTCTCTCGAAATTCTTCTAAATTTAGAGATCTCTTGAATCTGAAATATTTTAGTTTTTTTGGTCAAATATGTTGTTCCTTCATCTGTATTCGCTATTTACACTGCAAATGACGTAAAAATTCCGCAGAAAGTCAAAATTTCTATAAAATGTTAGGATTTTTGAAGAATAGTCGGTTTTCGAAAAAAATAGTAGTCATTTTTATTTTTTCTCGGCCCCCTATAGCCAAATTGTGGAATGTAAATCAGTATATGGTTAGTCTACTCGTTCTTAAAAATTATGGGCACGACGGATTTTGATTTTAAAATAGTATTGTATCTTTTTTCTGGGTTTCCGTGTTTGCTTTATTAGGTGTACTGACTCTTCTAAAATATAGCCTCTTTTTTCGCAAATATCTCTCTAAGTTCGGTTTATATTGTGCTTTTGACGTTCGGAACGTGTTGTTTGGCACTAATAGACGTTTCTAAGTTGAAAAAGTACCATACTTTAAGCAGAAAAGGCTCCAGTAAAAGAAAGACTTTCTCTATGTTTCAAAAAAGTCTTCTCTCGAAATTCTTCTAAATTTTGAGATCTCTTGAATCTGAGATATTTCAGTTTTTTTGGTCCTATATGGTGTTCTTTCATCTGTACCCACTTTTTGATCTGCAAATGACGTAAAAATCCCGCGGAATTTCAAAATTTCTATAAAATAATAGTATTTTTGAAGAAAAGTCGGGTTTCGAAAAAATAGTAGTCATTTTTTCTTTTTCTCGGCCACCTAGAGGCAAATTGGAAAATGCAAATCCGTAGATAGTTTGTCTACTCGTTCTCAAAACTTATAGACAAGGCAGATTTTGATTTTCAAACAATATTGTATCGTTTTTCTGGGTTTCCATGTTAGGTTTATTAGGTATATTGACTCTTCTAAAATATAGCCTATTTTTTAGCAAATATATCTCTAAGGTCTGTTTATTTCGGGCTTTTGAAGATCAAGAACTGTTGTTTATCATTAGTAGACGTGTCTAAGCCGAAAAAGTACCATACTTTAGGCAGAAAAGGCTCCAGTAAAAGGAAGGTCTTCTCTATATTTCAAAAAGTCTTCCCTCGAATTTCTTCTAACTTTTGAGATGTCTTGAATCTGAGATATTTTAGTTTTTGGTCAAATATGGTGTTCTTCCATCTCTACCCACGATTTGCATTGCAAATGACGTAAAAATCCCGCGGAATTTCAAAATTTCTATAAAATGTTAGGATTTTTGAAGATAAGTCAGTTTTCGAAAAAAAAAGGTCATTTTTACTTTTTCTCGGCCACCTAGAGCCAAATTGTGGAATGTAAATCAGTAGATGGTTAGTCTATTCGTTCTTCAAAAATTATGGGCACGACGGATTTTGATTTTAAAATAGTATTGTATCTTTTTTCTGGGTTTCCATGTTAGCTTCATTAGGTGTACTGACTCCGCTGAAATATAGCCTCTTTTTTCGCAATTATCTCTCTAAGTTCAGTTTATATTGGGCTTTTGAAGTTCGAAACCTGTTTTTTGGCACTAGTAGACGTTTCTAAGCTGAAAAAGAACCATACTTTAAGCAGAAAAGGCTCCAGTAAAAGAAAGACTTTCTCTATGTTTCAAAAAAGTCTTCTCTCGAAATTCTATTAAATTTTGAGATCTCTTGAATCTGAGACATTTCAGTTTTTTTGGTCCTATATTGTGTTCTTTCATCTGTACCCACTTTTTGAACTGCAAATGACGTAAAAATCCCGCGGAATTTCAAAATTTCTATAACATGTTAGGTTTTTTGAAGAAAAGTAGGTTTTTAAAAAAAGTGGTCATTTTTACTTTTTCTCGGCCACCTAGAGCCAAATTGGAAAATGTAAATCCGTAAATAGTTTGTCTGCTCGTTCCTAAAATTTATGGACAAGGCAGATTTTGCTTTTCAAATAGTATTCTATCTTTTTTCTGGCATTCCATGTTAGCTTTATTAGGTGTATTGACTACGCTGAAATATAGCCTCTTTTTTCGCAGTTATCTCTCTAAGTTCGGTTTATATTGGGCTTTTGACGTTCGGAACGTGTTGTTTGGCACTAGTAGACATTTCTAAGTTGAAAAAGTACCATAGGCTCCAGTAAAAGAAAGACTTTCTCTATGTTTCAAAAAAGTCTTCTCTCGAAATGCTTCTAAATTTTGAGATCTCTTGAATCTGAGATATTTCAGTTTTTTTGGTCCTATATGGTGTTCTTTCATCTGTACCCACTTTTTGAACTGCAAATGACGTAAAAATCCCGCGGAATTTCAAAATCTCTATAAAATAATAGGATTTTTGAAGAAAAGTCGGGTTTCGAAAAAATAGTAGTCATTTTTACTTTTTCTCGGCCACCTAGAGCCAAATTGGAAAAAGCAAATCCGTAGATAGTTCGTCTACTCGTTCTTAAATCTTATAGACAAGGCAGATTTTGATTTTCAAACAATATTGTATTGTTTTTCTGGCTTTCCATGTTAGCTTTTTTAGGTATTTTGACTCTTCTAAAATATAGCCTATTTTTTCGCAAATATCTCTCTAAGGTCGGTTTATTTCGGGCTTTTGAAGATCAAGAACTGTTGTTTATCATCAGTAGACGTGTCTAAGCCGAAAAATTACCATACTTTAGGCAGAAAAGCTCCAAGAGAAGAAAGGCTTTCTCTATGATTCAAAAAAGTCTTCTCTCGAAATTCTTCTAAATTTAGAGATCTCTTGAATCTGAGATATTTTAGTTTTTGGTCAAATATGGTGTTCTTTCATCTCTACCCACGATTTTCATTGCAAATGACGTAAAAATCCCGCGAATTTCAAAATTTCTATAAAATGTTAGGATTTTTGAAGATAAGTCGGTTTTCGAAAAAAAAGTGGTCATTTTTACTTTTTCTCGGCCACCTAGAGCCAAATTGGAAAATGTAAATCCTTAGAGAGTTTGTCTACTCGTTCCTAAAACTTATGGACAAGGCAGATTTTGCTTTTCAAATAGTTTTGTATCTTTTTTCTGGGTTTCCATGTTAGCTTTATTAGGTGTATTGACTCCGCTGAAATATAGCCTCTTTTTTCGCAATTATCTCTCTAAGTTCGGTTTATATTGGGCTTTTGACGTTCGAAAACTGTTGTTTGGCACTAGTAGACGTTTCTAAGCTGAAAAAGAACCATACTTTAAGCAGAAAAGGCTCCAGTAAAAGAAATATTTTCTCTATATTTCAAAAAAGACTTCTCTCGAAATTCTACTAAATTTTGAGATCTCTTAAATCTGAGACATTTCAGTTTTTTTGGTCCTATATTGTGTTCATTCATCTGTACCCACTTTTTGATCTGCAAATGACGTAAAAATCCCGCGGAATTTCAAAATTTCTATAACTTGTTATGTTTTTTGAAGAAAAGTAGGTTTTTGAAAACAAGTGGTCATTTTTTTTCTAGGCCACCTATAGCCAAATTGGGGAAAATAAATCCGTAGATAGTTTGTCTACTCGTTCATAAAACTTATGAACATGGCAGAACTTGATTTTCAATTAGTATTATATCTTTTTTCTGGGTTTCCGTGTTCTCTTTATTAGGTGTACTGACTCCCCTAAAATATAGCCTCTTTTTTCGCAAATATCTCTCTAAGTTCGGTTTATTTTGGGCTCTGGACGTTCGGAACCTGTTGTTTGGCACTAATAGACGTCTCTTAGTTGAAAAAGTACTGTACTTTAAACAGAAAAGGCTCCAGTAAACGAAAAACTTTGTCTATGTTTCAAAAAAGTCTTCTCTCGAAATTCTTCTGAATTTTGAGATCTCTTGAATCTGAGATATTTTAGTTTTTTTGGTCAAATATGTTGTTCCTTCAACTGTACCCGCTTTTTACACTGCAAATGACGTAAAAATTCCGCAGAATTTCAAAATTTCTATATAATGTTAGGATTTTTGAAGAATAGTTGGTCTTCGAAAAAAATAGTGGTCATTTTTACTTTTTCTCGGCCCCCTATAGCCAAATGGCGGAGTGTAAATCAGTAGATGGTTTGTCTACTCGTTCTTAAAACTTATGGGCACGATGGATTTTGATTTTAAAATAGTATTGTATGTTTTTTTCTGGGTTTACGTGTTTGCTTTATTAGGTGTACTGACTATTCTAAAATATAGCCTCTTTTTTCGCAATTATCTCTCTAAGTTCGGTTTATTTTGGGTTTTTGACGTTTGGAACCTGTTGTTTGGAACTAGTAGACGTATTTAAGCTGAAAAAGTACCCTACTTTAAGCAGAAAAGGTCTTCTAACAGGTCTGGTGAAATCGTGACATATCAGTTTTTTAGAGTTGAAAAGTCTTCTCACAAAACATTTGAAAAACTAATAAATTATCTGCAGATTGAGATGGCCCGGCTCTATGTACGCAAAAGAAAAAGGAAGTTTAGCCAGTTTTTGATGACCTCAGTAATTACTTATATACGGAAAACTGGCAACTCGCTCAGGGAAACTTCTAAAAAGTTCTCTGTACCGCGCACTACAATCCAGAGACGGATTGAAAGAGACAAATTTTTTCTTAGTAGGGGACGAAAACCCGTGCTGAAGGCAGCAGTGGCGCGGGAAATCTTCAAAAAATTGTGGGAGGCAAAATCGCGTCAGGAACTTCGGAAAATAGCTTACAAAACAGCCAAAGAACAAAATGTCAAGATGCCCAGATCCTGGATTCAAAATGAGTCAGCTGGTGTGGATTGGTGCTTAAACTTTCTGAAGAAGTATCCGTATCTGGATTTTTTGATAAAGAACAGTAAGATGGTTGTGAAAAAAGAACAAAGGTTTGATTGTTGCGTTTGCGATTAGCTTTTCTACGAGATATCCGAAATTGTCTTATGCGAAAGTTGCTGTCAAGTGAAATGTGTTCACTGCTACCACCCGTCGAAGTGTTTGCAGAGGAAATTGATGGATGAAGAGTAGACCCAAGTTAATTTCTTATTGTCTGCTTCTAGATTAACGCGTGAAAATTGACCTGATCTACTTCTAATTTTTTTTATAAACAGAAGGGCCATAAAATTGACCTTCTTTAAAATTTTAGATTTGTAGGCAGTAAACTTGCCTCAAGTTATTTTGCTAGTCCGTAGCGATAACAGGGGCCTTAATAATGACCTTCCCAGTTTTGCTGATGGGGCTGTGAGTACAAAAAGTAGGAAAAAGAGGGCCATAAAAGTGACCTTCTTTTTTGTGCCAGTAAGGGCCATAAAAATGACCTTGTTTTTTTGTGCTAGCGATTTTCATTTGAACTTAATTGAATTCTGTTTTCCGGTTCAAAACGAACAATCCTATTGTTTGCAGGACATTTTGGTTGTTAATGGTGACAAATGAGGCTGAAAATTTGTGTTAGATTTTGTCTATTGGGAAAATACAGAAGGGCCATAATATTGACCTTCTGATCTTTATTTTTCTTTGTTCAAACTGCTATCATGGGTTCGCATTTGTTTCTTAAGTTTCCTGGGATTTAGGATTTTGTTCCTAGATCATATCCTTAACTGACGTTGTAAAGACTCTTGGTTATGATCCCGAACAGACGGGTCAGTTCTTGAACACTATTAGGCAAAACTCTCTGCAGATGGACTCCTTCCCTCAATTGCCGGACGATAGGCTCGAAAAAATGGGGTTACCAATAGCGGTTCTTTATGCCATAAGAAACAAGATACACACAGAATCACCCATTGGACCAGTGCAAACACCAAGCAAACAGAAACCCATGGTGATTTCTGAGGGAAGTACCCCGGTACATGTGCGAACTCCCGTTATTACGCCGGAGTCAGTTAATGCTCGGGAACCGGCTTCCATTGAAGATCTCCGAGCTCTCACAAGGGGAATAAAACCCGAAGTTGAGAGCCATAAGATGAAATTGGCGTCTATAGTTTGCGCAAAGATGGTGGAGGTAATTTTTTATGTTTTTTGAACAAGCAAAATCTTGTGTACTTTTGGGTACTGCTACCTGAAGGCATGATACTTTGCATGATACTTTGTTCTTTAGCTACATGGAAGCAAGCCTAGTACGACAATTAAATGCCTCTACGCTCAAATGTGCATATAGTTGTTCCCCGCCTATACAGTTGAATGACAAATGTATCCATATGTTAGTGTTCACAAATAACACTTGTTCAATAAGAATATTTGAATTCACTTTTAAATGATTTTAGGGCCTCTTTTTCCAGCCATCACATAAACTCTTAGATGAGGTATCTGTGCCTCAATCGGGCATTTTTGAACATAAATTGCGCAACATCCGACAGAAAGAAAAGGAACATTTGCCTCCTTCTGATGAGTCTAATGATGACATATGTAACAATAGGATTTTTCCAAAATTTGATTTAGCAAAACGTGCTTAAGAAATTTTTGGTTTGTAGTCGTTTTAGGCAGCCAAATCATTTGTAGTCCAAATCTCGTAAGAGAAAGTCCGACACAAGCAGACGAGTGTTGAAAACGGCTGATCTTTCGGAGCTTAATAGGCTTTTTCCAGGACTGATCAGTCTAGTGAAAACATTAGAGCATCAACATTCCTTCAGCGAAAAGAAATCCTCCAAAGCACGAAAAAAGCAGTTGACATAACTGAGTACTGCTCAGTTATTGAACTCTCCTTTAACGACGCACTTCACGTTGGTTGTTTAACTAAAACTTTTCAATGCTAAAAGACTTCATTTTTCTTGTTGTTAGGTTGACCTTGATTACAAGCGCTGGACCAAAAATGCTCACGAGGAACCATTTGAAGTCCTCTTTAAGGAAGAGCATGAAAAGATTTTGTTTATGGCAAAAACAATTGAGGACCTGCCAGAGGAAGCTGAGTCTATTTTGAGAGGTATCAGAATTTCAAATGGTTCATACTAAATGCAGGGTTGCTTTATGTTTTTTAAATTTGTTCTAGACAACAATTCAAACAACAAAGCCCTTCTGCTATTGCCTCATCTTGTTCCCCAGAAAAGGATCTTTGGAAACAGTCGTCTCAGTGATACTGAGTCAAGATGTCGAATGAAGTTGAACTTCATCAGCAAAACAACTGTAAGAAAGCTCTAATTAAACCAAAGTAATTACTGTGGCTAAGAAATGTTTTCCTAGGACCAAGACAATATTGATGAGTTTGCTGCTAAGTGGAATCTTTGCAATGGAGCTATTGTTCAAAGCCCTAACAAGGTACCGTTTACCAAAATCAAAAATTCAGTTTTCACTAACATATGATGTGGACGGGAATTAGCTGAGTGCACGACATTGACTGGCGCAGTTGAATTGAGCCACAAATATTTTACTTGTCTGAATCTCAAATACCCAAACCAAATAGCTGTCATTTGGTCATATTTGGACAAGTATGTTTGGAAAAAGCCAGTGCCCAAATTAGTACCCGCAATGGAGGACTTCAATAGAAAATTTAACCTTACTTGGGCCAAAAAAGCCATGAAAATTGAAGGGCCATAATTTTGACCTTCATAATGAGAACTGTAATGACTGTGCGCTTGCTTCTTTAAATGTATAGACTCTGCAAAACTGCATTCCAACTTCAAAAGCTTAATTTGTACTTTATAATCAGAAATTTCCTATTGCGCTCAGAATCAATCTTGAACTTAAATAAGAAGTCATTAATGGATTGTCAGTTTGTTAATTTTTATTGGCTTGTGATTTTTATATAAGATGCTAACTCAATTTGTACACGCTATTTCGTTCTCTTTTGTTGCTCCGCTCATAGTTCTGTTAATGTATCCCCTCTCAATATGATATATTTAGTCAGCTTTTATGAACTGCCATCATAAATTTTACTTAGTCACTCTTCCTGAACTGCTTGTAACACAGCTTTTGTTTTTCAGATTAATGCAGGTTTCAAAAGCAGGGCCAAAATAATGACCTGCGCATTTGATGACAGATTCTTCCTAAGAACTCAAAAGATTGCTGGGATTTCGTAATGTTGTCCTGAATCCAATGAAGGCAAACTACTAAAATATATACAGTTGTTATGACATAGATTCATCTAAATTGTTATTTTGACGATAGGTAAATTGGAAGTATTTTATGTATTGTATGCAGATTTAAAAATGTACTTTTTCGTTTTTTTTCTCAGAAAAAGAAAACAGGCCGTGAGTTTTCTTGATTGTGCCTAAATTTTTGCTTAGGGACGGGGTCATAAAAATGACCTGTAGAACTTATATGGGTGTTTTTTTCTTGTTTCTCTGTTTATCGGTTTTAAGATTTGCACAAGAAACACATTGTTTTCTCAGTTTTAGAGGAAATATGAAGTTCAGTTTTTAAATGGTGAAGAGAAACTTCTTAAATTCGTTCCAGAAAGGGCCATAATATTGACCTTCTGAGCAAACAACGAACTCCCGAAATAATGTCCTTGGCAAAAGCGGCTGCGATTGTTGAGTCAACGGTGCATGACTACAAAATACTGGCTTCAATTGACTTTCGTTTGACTGAATCCATTTTTGACAAGGACGGAATGCGAAGTCACAAAGCTATTGCCCCAGAAAGTGTTATCAGTTTCTCCGATCAAGATAACCTCTACTGTTTTCTTGAAGCGAATTATACAACTTCTTTCCAATTTGTTGATTATAAACCATCTGTGGATGCCTTTTTATGTGATACTGACCGCGGTTATTGTGGTTTCTCCGTTGTTGCCAACACCAAAATAAAAAGGGTATGGTTATACCTGGACTAGTAGGAGTTGTGGGGAATTTGACCGAAAGTTTGGACTTTGAATTTGATTTTTCAACTTTTGTTTGTCAGTATACGCATCAAAGTCGGATAATGCTGGGACCGATCTCGTTCGTCAACCACTCTTGTTGCCCCAATGTTGTTTACAAAAAACAAAAATCGAAAATGGGAGTTGTGCGTCTGGTCACTTTCTTCGACATTGACCAAGGAGACGAAATCTGCGTTAACTACGGAGCGAAATATTTTTGAAACGGAGATCTAAACACATGTCAGTGTCCACACAGTGATCTTCATGCAGAAAAGAGGAGCCGCTCAACAAGAAACAGCAGTCGCACTTCAGACGCCAGTCCTCATCAAGCATTATGCTCCAATAAACAAACATTAACATCAAATCAAGCCCTCATTGATGAAGAAACGCCACAAGATCTAATTTTGCCGGTTGTTGGCGATTCGGTTTCAGTCATGGAACATATTCCTAGACATCAAAATTTGGATGCCCCGACACAGCAACATAACAGACGCTCACAGCGTAAAACAGACAACTATGAAAGTTTTTGGGGGAATGAAGAGAGGCAAGATTATGCCTTGAAATGTACTATTTGCGATGAGAACACTGACGTGGCTGAAAAGATGTATCACATAAAAATTCATCATCGGTTCGAGGCTCAGATTCCCTGTCCTGTTTGTCAACATCCTTTTCGCTTTTGTCAGAGCTTTGTGCGTCATTTTGACAAACATCTACCAGAAATTCAGAAAAAATTGACTGTTCCTTCATCCGCTTATAGCTATAGTGTTCTTTGTGATTCACAAGCTCTATCAACAGCACCTTCTAGCCAGGAAAGTGTTCCTGGTGAAAGTCATTGTTCCCAACGTTACAACGAATCAGGTTCGGACAGTGAAACTGATGGAGTATTGGAACTCAAAAGCTCTTGTTCCTTAAACAAAATTAAGCCCACGATTGTGTCACAGTCGATAGATTCAAACAAAAGGATGAAATTTGAAATAGTAAAAACACTCTCTGAGAATCGGTACAGTCTGTGTAGACAAGAGAACTGTTTCGTTATCTCTAAGAATTTGCGGCTGTATTTAATACACCTTTCTCTAGACCACGGTTTTGATAAAAACTTTTTCTGTCTCTTCTGTCCTCGTTTCTATTCTACACTTGAGGCCTTCGAAGAAATATAGTTCGGAATCACGCAACAGAAACGAGTAATTCAAGAAACGAATTTGAGCAAAAGGGTAGTGATTCCGTGCTAGAGTCCGAAACTGCCGATGAAAAAGAGGAGAATTTCGAAAGACAGTTCAAGCTCATTCAGAAGATTGTCCGTGGTGAAGCGGGTGATGAACTTTTATTACGTCTCCTGTCATCTTCCTCTGTTACATTAAGCAATGCTTTTAAATTCCTTGAAAAAGTTGGTGGCTTTTTTAATCTTCTGACTGAGTCATTATATCAAATTCTAAAACATCCATTACAATATCCCTCTAAAAGCTCTGAAAATATCGAAATTTTATGTAAATTCATTCGTAATAGTGAGATCAGCACTATAAAAAACAGCAATGACCTTCAAAATTTTTTTACAAAATCAAGACCGCTTTGTATTTGAAGAAGAGGTACTTTTGGGCACTAGGCAAGAAACACGGTTAAAACTTGCTCGGCCGAGGCAAGTGTGCGTGAAACAAACCTGCTACTTTGTACCCATTTCGAAAGTGTTGAAAAATGTGCTCCTAAGGAACAACGAAGTTGTGAACCAAATTTTTGAATACAACGAGATGTTGAGAAAATTAACTGATCATGGTCTTTTAAGTGACATTCAGCAGGCTAAATCGTTTGAACAAAATGGAACGCCGTTTAACATGCCTTTACCAATTAATGTTGAAATGACTTCTCAGTCTTTTAAGTTGTGCTTACAGCTGTACTCCGATGATTTTGAGCCAGCTAACCCAATCGGTTCACGACGAACAATACACAACGTCACATGTTTTTATTGGTTTCTTCGGAATCTGCCTACGTGGTTGACATGTCAGTCGAGTGCAATAAATGTTGCTGCAGTCTGCAACACCTTAGATTTGTACCGGTATTGTTACAAGAAAATCTTATCTAGAATCAGTAAAGACCTGGAAAGTTTGGAACAACCGTTCAATGTGGTGACTGACACTGGAAGAAAGATAACTGTGACCGGTGCTCATTTTTCATTTGTAGCTGATAACGCTGAATATCATTCAGCGCTTGATTTTGTGAAAAATTTTTCTAAAAGCCTCTGCTGCGAGAGATGCCTCGTAACAACTGACGAATTCAGTTGCCACTTTGACTACTCAAACTGCCCGTTGCGCAGTCTCAAAAGTTTTACGAAAAACGCCGAGAAGGCCGAATTGACTTCCAAGCCTTCAAAAGGTGTTCGAACATAGTCTTACCTAGAAACAAAGCATTTCAGTGCATATCACAATTGAACCGCAGACATCCAGCATGACCTTTTTGAAGGGGGACACAGTACACAATGAAATTGGTGCTTCATAACCTGGTTGTCAGCAGGAAAATTATCTCCATTGATGTGCTTAATTACAGGCTACATTATTTTGCCTGCGGTCGAGAGATTGACGGCAAACGAATGGAAATAGACATAAACAGGTCAAAAATTTACACACTTGTTTACTGCGTTTTCTCCTGAAACACCACTTTAATGTCTAGCAATAAGCAATGGCTTTTTTTTAAGTTTTGAAGAAAAAGAAATATTAATTTTTTCTACTATTTTTTACTAAGTCCTTCTCTAAACTTTTAGATGGGTTAAAAATGGACTTTTTGTAGGCTCAGAGATGATAAAGATCACAGTGTACGGGGAAAAATAGATTAAATCTTCACCCTCTACAGGTTTCTGCCTATCATTTTGTGTGACCTCATCCCGCAGCAAGATGAGCACTGGCAGTTTTTATTGCACTACTTTGAATTGATTTCTCTACTTCTCTCCCCATCATTCGTGCAGGCGGAATTAGTGATTCTGTCATATGAGATTCGTAAGTAGCATTAGTTGTACAATAGCATCTGCACCTTCATACTCAAATAACTCTTTAGAAAGTAATAATTCTTGTTTTCATAAAGTAATTTTTTTGGAATGTATTTGACCAAAATGCCATGTTTTAACAGGCAAGCACCTGCAAAAGTTCAGAAAGCTGTTTGCTAACCAATTAACCAGTCATCTTCAAACAACATTGGTTAATTCACTATCCAACTATCTTATAGCAGTCAGGACCATTTACCCATATGTGCGTTCAAAAATATGAAAGAAAACATCAGTTTTTCAAACGTCTGGCTCACCAAGTGTGCAACTTCAAGAACATCTGCAAAACAATGATTAACAGACATCAGTTGGAGCATTTTGTTCACTGGTCTTCTTCGAATAATTCTTTGGCGACTGAGGTTGCTCCTGGAAAATGGGTTCCCTCTAATTACTTTTTCGCTATTGGCAATTTAATTTTTTTTCAAGAAAATTTCAACCCTGAAGATGCCAAAAAATACAAATGCAAGAGAGCAAAAAAAACTGGGAGTATGTTTTAAAGTTTGTGATGTCGTGATTATTAATTACAATACCTGCACTGACATGCCAGTCTTTCTGAAAATCGAAAAATTACTGCGAGTACAGGACCAATTGGTTTTTTTGGTAATATACTTGAAGTTGTTAAATACTACACTGCTTCCAGAAGTTATCTGACAACTGAAACAGCAGTCAGCAAGTTTGTTTCTTATATTATTCTGTTTGACTATCAGTGTTTTTCTATACATCAGTGCTTTGATCAGACTTGTCGATATGGCCATATTGTTTAGCGCACTAAACTCCTCTTTAATAATTTTGCGAGCTTGCTGGCAAAACCATGACTTTTTTCGGTTTATAAGTAGTTTTCAACGGAAATGCTTCTGGTTATTAAACTCTGTTAAGTATCGTCTATGCTTGAATCAACATTTTTCTATTCTCTTTATATATACTGCAATTTTTGGTCTCCATTTTTGTTTGCGTTCAATAAGCAAAGATGTTTTCAATGCCGTTTTTTCTTATCAATGTGAATTATTATGTTGAGCAATAATTATTTCAAAAATTTTGTTTCAGATAATGCTAAAGAACACCGGAAAAACAAAGCTACAACACAATCCTCTTTGTTGCTTATTAATGGCCGATTGATGTACACAAGTGTGTTGAAAAAAAAGGTGAGCTTTTTTTGAACGCGGATCCCATGATAGCTTTTTTAAGAACTGATAATAAAGGCGTTTAGTCTATTGCAAAATAGGGCAATGGGCTTGCAATTAGAAACGACTTCATAGTTAGTTCCTTGCTTTCAGTCTTGTTGATCCCGATATTTGTTGGCAAAACTGGGCTATAAAAATGACCAGTTGAAGGATTCTGTTTTTTAATTTAAGAATTCCTTATCGGGGTTGGCCACATTTATGGCTAACTTTAGATGTGTGTTATTAGACAAAATTGATGCGAAGTAAATGCTTATAATATCTGCTCAAACTAACGTGAATCTTTCCTGTTTGAATTAAAATTATTGGCTCTCAAAATTCAGAAAAATCATTATTTTTTTCGAAATCAACACTTTGTTGCCATTCTGTGATGAAGCCGGTCTGTGATAACTACAAGCTCTGATTCTTGTTGTATAAAAGCTCTGTTAATTTTCCGGAGGACTTTAGAGCTCTGGCGGTAAACTTGCTCTATGCTGGTGTCTGTTGATTTCCCCTTTTTCTTTTTTTGAGATACTCAGATGCAGCTGGTGGAGTCAGTGTTGACTTCCAACCATAGGATTTATAAACTTGTTTTATTTAATAAATAAATACTAAAATACTCAACCCTGATTGGTTGAAATTATGGAAATACCTTTACCTTAAATGTTTATTTGTTATTCCCAGAGACAACAAGACAACTCTACCCTTTAGTCGGTACCAGTCAGACCTGATATAATAATAAAGTATATTTCTCTCTCTCTACTCCGCTCTTGTTTTGTATTGAGATATACGTTAGACTTTAGCATTGCGGCCGGTGCACTGTCTACTGAAGCTCAGATAGAAGAGTAACAGACTAGAGGAATAGAACTTTAGTTAGTCAGGTAAGCCTTAAGATATACTATATTCTTGAGACTCCATAAGACAGAGTTAGAGTAACCTCCCTAGGTAACCCTACCTCAGCACACGTCTTATCTGGTGCGACCAGTGCCGGACTAATTTTGAAATAACGAACAAATATTTTTCATTATCCGTAACGGAAAAATTAACAATTAAAACAGAATAACCTCTAAATTAAGAACACTACAGAGATAACAATGGCCAGTAATTACCATCAACAACTAGATGATAACGATTATAACAATTACTTAATACCATTTACAATCTCTGATGATTATCCTTTCGAAAATCGCGAAACAATACACAAAATATTAATAAATTTGAAGAATAACTTCTTCAAAGAAACAAAACATATACAACAAATAAGTATCCATAGAAATCATTTAGCTCATTATCTTCCAGTAATACTACTAGGAAGAGACCAACTAAATAAAAACTATATATTTTCATTAACAAACGAAAACAAACAAAAACGAATATACTATAATTTCCAAAACGACATAACGTTACCAGATATGTTAAAAACATTTTTATAACGACACGAAGAATCCCAAGATCGAACAAAAACAACAGCGATACCGACTTCAACATACGAATTACTACGAAATACATCTGAGTATCTAAATGAACATCAAAAACCGATACACTCAGTTAACGATAAACTTCGAAACGATATAACAAATTATAACAATTGGTTAACAAGGATTAATGAATTAAAAACAGAACTGAAATCAACTACCTTAGATGTAGTACAAATAATTTCTGAGTTCACATTCTTATTCTGGTTAGATAATTTTGAACATATTAACGAAAAAAGAAAAGAATTTGGAATAGCATTCAAAACAGAAATTGAAAAACTCAATGAGGAACTAAAACAAATTTGGAACAGTGAGTATTATTCACCGTATTTTGAAAGCACATTAAAAGTATGCTCAGATAGCATAAATTACATACAAGGTTCAGAAAATTATATACAAATATTGTATCAGGGACAAATGGGTTCTACCACATTTAACCTATCGAAAACAGTAACAACAACTTCGACACCGAAAGATATTCAAATGAATACAAATCTTCAAACAAAACAAAAATCAACAATTAAACCAGATAAACTGCTAACATCAAATTTATTTGGACATCAACAAACAATTACAGATGAAACATTTATTTCGGATTCCGAAGAAAGAGAAAAAGAAATAAGATTTCACAACTGGATACCAAATACAGTGAACCAAAGAGTACGAAAGAAAACTCAATTGACAGAAAATAACAACTACAGAAATAATAATCATATAAATACTCTAACGGATATTAACGACCTAAATTGGGAACAAGAAGCACAAAACTATAATAACTTAAGAAACGAAATAACAGAACAAGTAACAAACCATACAAATAAATTAATAGATAACATAGAAAATAGATTTCGACAAATAAATGAGAACATGGAAAGAAAACAAGATGAAGCATTACAGTTTATGTTTGACAAACTAGAAAAAACTATAAATGACATGAACACACAAAACAATAGACCCTTAGAAAATAGAAACACAGAGAATAACTATTTAACAAATCATAGACACGAAACTAGAACAAGAGTATCAAATTCACAAACTACTAATTCTAATACAACGGAAGAAAGAGAAACAACAGTTACAGAACCTCCACTCCCATTTTATAAGCAATTGACATCAATGAGCATAAACGAAGAACCATTAATTGAACAAAACATAAGTAGCGGGTCAGTACCAACAACAATAAGACCATTCGATGGCACAGATCCAGCATATACTGTCGAAGAATATTTGAACAGTATAGTCGCAGCGATGATATTTAGCAGTGGCATAGAACCAGTTAACAAACCAGGTCACCATCAATGGAAAGTAAAACGAGCAGCCTTAATATTACATACATTACAACGCCCAGCCCAAAAATGGTATTCAACTCTACCGAGTGAAACAAAATTAGATTGGGAAATATTCTGTAAAGAATTCTCAGACATGTTCGATTCAGAAAAATCAAAACAACAAGCAAAAATAGTATTACAACAATTACAAAAACATACTAACGAGTCACTACGCTCACTTGCACTAAGAATAGAAACACTTGTCAAAACAGCATATTCATTATATACAGACGATTATCGAAACAGCGTAATGAACCAAACATTTATTAGGTGTTTGGATAACAAATTAAAAACAGCAGCACTGAAAAAACACGCAAACCATAAACAAACACCGAGAGAACCAGAAATGACATTCAAAAACTTAGTAGACAAAATAGACCAAATGGATTTGACAAGAACAATAACAAACAATCACAAACGATTATATGAAGTTAATCAAACAACAAATAGTATTCATGACGATCTTAAACAAATGAATATAGCATGTAACAATATAAACGAATTAAACCAAAACGATTTAGAACAGTTTGAAGGAACAATTTGTAATGTCCTTAATGGAATTAACAATACTTACGACAGAAAAAACTATAAAGGACGACCAAAATTTGCATTATTTTGTAGTTACTGTAGCTCTCATGGTCATACAAAAGGCAGATGCTTTAAACGACCAAGAAGAGAAAGCATACCAAGACCAAAAGAAAAATCCTTTTACGGTCATATGAGAAACAACCAAAACTTACCAAATCGGAGAATTGACTCAAATAATGTTAATGGACGTCAATTACCATCGACGTCACCAGTCTATAACAGTTCTAGAAGCAGAACAACATATAGACCACAATCACGAAATAACTATAATACACCGAATGATCAACGAAACAAAAACTCTAACAATTATAACAACCGAAATTTAAGTTACAATAGAAATAACTATAACAGAAGCAGAACAAACAGCTACAACAGAAGCAATGATTATAACAGTCGAAACAACAGTAGGTCGAATTCAAGATATAACAGTCAAACAAGACCACAATCACCATATAATAACAATAATAACAGAAATAACAATTATAATAATAATAATGATAGACAGAGGTATAATAGTAGAGATTCAAGTAGAAGATATAACTACAGAAATAGATCAATCAGCGATAGTAGGCATAATTCAAACAACTATCGCACAAATACTAATAGTAACAATGCTAGAAAAGACAGACGAAATTCATCAAATAGAGAATACAATAACAGAAATAGATCACAAGATCGCAGATCGAACGGACATAAATATAACAATAATAACAACAAAAATAGAATAAATAGCATAGAAGGTGAGAGACAAAACGAAGATCCACCAGGCATAGATGAATACGAATACACATCAGATTCATCGAATGAAGACCAGGAAATACTTGATAAATTCTACAATGCAAACGAAGAAACATGTAACAACATAGTGAATGCATTAGAAAACAACCCGACATGGATTCTACCAATGTATCAATGTAATAAATTTGAACAAGATTTCACAAAACAAAAACCAATACTAGAAATCGATTTCCTACTTGATTCTGGAGCAACATTAAATCTCATAAATGAGGACACTTGGAACGAGATACAATATAACAACCCAGAAATACATCTGGAAAGAGCAAACAAAACATTAACAGCAGCAAATAATACTACTATAGAAACATTTGGAACTATAACATTAAATCTTACAACAGATAGAGTATCAAACAACAGAAACAAACTACAACACAATTTCAATATTCATTTCTACATAACAAAATGTAACCACAATATTCTAGGAACTCCATTTTTCAAGGAGTACATAGAAACAATAAACGTGAACACAAACAAACTAACAATAAACACTAGCACAATTCTAGATAATGATATAACATTTTTTATGAACAGTACAAAAGGATACCCATATTATTCTAGACTTTACCCAATTTTCAACAAAGAAACGATCTATCTAGATAGAGAACAAAATAAATGCATAACATTTCCAATACCAATATTTAAACAAATGGAAAATTCAAACGGAAAGAAACTTTACAGTTCCAACCACTATTTTGAACCGATAAACAAATATCAAAACATATCATTCACCGATATTAAAGATCTGACATCAGAAACCGAAAATTTTATAGACATATTCCTAATAAACAAACAACAACATAAAATAACAATAAATGAAGGCCTAATTGGTTTCATGTATCAAAACATTACATTCATAAAACAAAACGAAGAGATGTACCAAACCAATTCAATAGACTTCTTTACAGCGTTATATTTTCTTACTTACGAAAACGTGAATGATATCAATGAGATATTAAACATACAACAAAACGAAACAATTGAACAAGTAGCAACATTCGAACGAAAACCGAACTTCAAATGTAAATTTAATATCCACAAATATACAGAATCCGAAAAAGAATTCATTCAAATGTTTGATTTTCAACACTCATATTTAACACAAGATGAATTTGAAAAAGTAGTAAAAATTATACTAGACTACAAACAAGTCTACGCAACAACAAAATTTGATGTGGGAAAAACAAAAGTCAAACTGAACCTCCCTATAAAGAAAGATGCAATCTTCAAAAAACAACGAATAAGTAAAGTACCGATACATTTACGAGAAAGAATACAAAAATTACTCGATGTTTTGAAAAAATACGATATAATTGCACCAGTCAACAAAGAACAATTATCAACAGGAAAAACATTCACAAATCCAGTAATAATATTACGAAAAGGGGAATCACTGAAGATAGTACTAGACGCGAGATACTTAAACAGTATGATTGACGAATCAAAATGTAATTGGCCGATCGAACCAGTTGACGTGGCACTAACACGCATAAATGGAACAATATTTAAAACAGCAGATCTAAATAGCGCCTACAACCAAATACCTCTTGATGAAGAATCTATGAGATACACACACTTCACAATAGGCAATGAACAATATTGCTTCAAACGTTTATTTTACGGAATATCTATTGGACCAGCAGCTTTTGCTTCGATACTAACACATTTTCTCTATCCTTTAATACGAAAAGGAACAGTAATTACATACGTAGACGATATTTTCATTCAAACAAACTCATACGAACTCATGTACGAAACACTTATTGAATACCACAAAGTATTGTTAAAAGAAAACTTAAAAGCAGCACCCGATAAAACATACTTCATGTTAAAGAAAGTTAAATTTCTTGGACACATAATTGAAAATAAAACAATAAAACCCCTCAGTTCACGAATAGACGGTTTTCAAAAACTTGAACCTCCAAAAAGTATGAAAGCCTTACAGAGATATTTAGGAACAATAAACTTCCTTGCCAAATATGTTTATGGCATGCAGCCAATACTTCAACCATTTTACACTCTTTTACACAAAGAAACAGATTTCAAATGGACAAAAGAACATCAACAGATTTTTGAACAAATGAAAAAGACAATAACACATAACTTAGAATTAACAATGCCAGATACTACACAGCCATTCTACATTATAACAGACGCATCGAATACAGGAATTGGAGCAGCATTACTCCAACAACACCCTACTGAAAAGAAAATGAAACTAATATCAGCAAATTCTCGATTGTTCACACCTATCGAAATGCGACTCTCTACACTAATAAGAGAATGCTCTGCAATAATTTTTGCATTAACAGAATATGAATTCCTACTAACAGGGTCGAAGCATCCTATTGTACTATTTACAGATCATAAACCGATCATCTACCTATTTACACAGAAAAATAAACCAAATCACAGAGTTTACAGATTCCAGTTAATACTGATGAAATTCCCAAACTTACACATAATCTGGACAGAAGGAAAAAACCTTGCACTCCCAGACCTGTTAAGCAGAACAATAGACGAAGAACATTTTACAAAAACAAGAGATATAACAGTAGAATTACCAGAAAACATTAAATTCTTCTTTGCAAAAACACCGTTTACAAATAACCTCGAATGCAAATACAGCGTTTGCAATAATCCGAATGATGAGAATACAGACCGAACACATTACCCAGTATTGGCAAACATACATAACAACTACTTTGAGATTAACATAGATAAAAATACATATAATCCGATCTCATACGAGAAATACAATACAGAAACAAAAACAAATCTAATACCAAAATACAAACCAAAAATAAGAGATTGGCACTCACCAACAATAGAAAAAGACGATCTTATTATTAACAAAAACCAAAAAGGACCGTACACAATTCATCACGACGATGATTACCTCAGACTGATTAATGTTATAAAACAAAATTCAGAATACGAAAATGCAAAAATATCAGATATCTTCTATGACGAAAAAACGAAGGTAACAGAACAACTTATTAAAGAAACACAAATATTAGATCCTGTACTACACAGAGTGAAAATGTGGAAAAAACACAATAACAAACCACACTCAGTAACATTGGAGATCCGTGGCAACAAAGGATTATTTGCTTACTTTCGGAAATATAAATCAATAATAATTGACGAAACAACAGAATTAATAAAAATTATAATAAATGTTCACAAAAAGTCATTACAACGAATTTGCTTACCATTAACATTATTGCTATGCGTATTTTACGAAAATCATTGCATAGATCTCGTAGGTCACACAGGACTCGAAAAAACAAAACGAAATATAATGGAAAAATTTTACTTCCCGAACCTCACAACATGGATAAAAATTCTTATTGCAGACTGTATCCCATGCCAAACAAACAAGGTATTCGCCAACACAAAAATAAAAAGTAAACAAGAACAATTAGCACCAACAAAAAAGTATTTTAATGAAATGATAATGATAGACACAAAAAGACCAATCTATCCTACATCAGAAGGAAACAACTATATATTCGTTATAGTTGACGCATTTTCTCACTATGTAACAATAATGTGTGCACCGAAAAATACAGCACACTATACATTTACCGCATTATTTGAACATTGGTTCATGAAATTCGGACTACCTGATGAAATACGATCTGATAATGGATCAGAATACATCAATACAGAGCTAACACACTTATGTAATTATTTCGAAATCAAATTTAAACCAAGTACAACATATGCACCTTGGACTAACGGTTTAGTAGAAGGAACAAATAGAATAATTGGACAATTTATAAGAACACTGCTGAACGAAAAATATAACAATTGGTCACGAAAAGCAAAATTTTTCCCTTATGCTTACAACACCCAATATCAAACACGACTTGGAATGTCACCATACGAAGTTGTTTTTAATCAAAAACCAAGACAACCAACAAAGATTAAACTCGGAACAACAACAGATGAAATGGGCAACTGTAACCCATCAGATACAAGTGCATGTAACAAACAACCTACACATACACATTTAGAAAAACAATTTAATCACCCGAAAATTGCGAAATTACAGAAAGGAACATTCGCAAAATGGTTTTTAGACAAAGAAAAACACTATAATGATACATTTCAAAGAATAACAAAGATTCTACAGAACAGAAAGAAACTAACAGACGAAATGAACATTCGATTTCGCACAGCGAAACCACTTGAAAAGAATACATTCGTATTACTTACAAATCAACAACAAATTGAAGGAGTATCGAAAAAACTACTACCACTGAAAACAGGACCATACATCATTATCGACAAACCAACAGATACAACCTACATCTTAAAAGATAATAATAAAGAACAAATAACAATACATAGAAATCACATTGTACCATACTACCCGAAAGAAAAACATATCAAATTAGAATTACAAAATTACTTATTAACAAACGAAATACCAACATTAAAGCAACCAAATTCACATACAGATGAAAATAAAATAAATAAAAATAATAGCCATACAGAATCAAAACATACACACAAATACAACCTTCGCAAAAGAAAGGTCACAATGATAAAATAATAAACAATCAGAAACAACAATATTATTAATAAATAAATAATATGAACATACATAAAAATAAATACATATTATAAATCGTGATATAAATATTAAGTATACAGTTCAACATATAAGAATAAATATATTAATACATATTAATATGTATATCATCCAATTATACGCTTATAATAATATGCCTATAACTAACTATGACAACTTATAAGTTATTCTATTCAATGGACAGACATTACAAAAGTTGTAACGAATATAAAAAAATATCAAAATGAAACCTGTATTTCTACTACACCTAATCCTATTAATTCACTAATGAAACAAACATTTCAACTATAGATCTAGAATTCCAGTATTCCTACAAATAATATATCCAGTATTTCTACGTAACACACATCCTAACCCTAACCCGTGTGTATTTTCCCGTATATGTTCCCCCGAATAAACAAAACGAAATGTATTTACGTTAACAAACGAACATTTCTATTAACAAACAAACATTTTTAACTAACAAAAGAACATTTCTATTAAAATTAGAACAAAAAATAATAAAACATCAAATACATATATAAAAACATCGAAAGGAATTAAAAACAAACATCAATATAAAATAAATGACACATGACGACTAAAAACCTTCATTCTTCTTCACAACCTTCACTCTTCTTCACATACAAACTTCCACTACATCTCCTTCATCAACAACTTTCTTCACTTCTTCCTTCAAATCTTCATCACAACTCTTCTCAAAATTGTCACAAATCTTCCTCCATCTCTTCCTCAATATCTTCCACCATCCCATCACAACCATTTTTTCATCCATCGTGAATACACCAACAATAGTAACACAAAATAAATAAAACAAATAATCCAAATAACAAATCGTATAAAACAAACTGATATTGATACTAGCCCCTGAACCTCTCACATTAAGTTTAATAAAAAGGTAAATTTTCATATAAACAATTCAAGCAAATAACAACAAAAACAAAAAACAAAAAGGTATTGATGTTCACAGGTTTAGAACTGGAATAGACGTTATTGTAGTTAAATTGAAGTAAGACAATAAACAAATGATCAAAATATTCAAAATTCAAATAACAAATAAGTTCAAATAACAAAGTATAAAAAATCCACGATTGATAAACTCGCGGAATGGAATAGATACTTTGTAGAAATTGATAAATCAGAATACAAAATACAAATTACACAAGTGGAACTGTAATAAACAAATGGAAAGGATATACAACACACAAAATAACACTAACAGGATAAAACAAAAAACTAATACTGAAACAGACAAAACAAGAAATAATGAATAGATATACAGAAATAATGAACTCCGCAAATATAAGGAACAATATAGATAACAGTCCTCGCCATCATTGTCAAAGTTACCAAAACTAATAAACGATAACTTCCTCTTTTCCCGTAACGTGTAAGTTCACGTGAAATAATTGATATGTAAATGAACTCATAAGACAACTAGTTAATAAGGCAGAACACAATAACCCAAAACAAATTTTAACGTTAGATTAATCTCTTTATTGCCGTATAACAATGTAATAAAGACTATAACAATGCACATGTAAATTGCCGTATAACAATGCACATGTAAACGTTCCAGACAGTAACAATGAAATAACGCCTCATGAACACACTGGAACCACGGTGAAATAACGTCACATCTGAAACACACATTAAAACAATTAGTTCAACAACACACATTAATACAGCATTTGGTTTATGTGTACACCTGATCAAAACGATTTACTCCAACTTTGGTTTCATTCAACTTTGATTTAGTTCAACTTTAAACACGATTAAAACAATTTAGTTCAACTTTGAATATCATTCGGTCAAACGACCTTCGGCTAAATAGACATGACATTAACAAAACTGTACGTCATAAACTAACCTACGTCATTAACAAAAACGGACGTTAAAAATACGGATGTTAGTAAAACTAACGTAATTAGTAGCATTTGTAAAATGCCAACCTCATTAGGATCATCACTACAGAAATACATCGATTACTACAGATATGTAGAGAGATCATTAACAGAAGAAAAAAGGCACAAAGTGATATGTTCATTACGGACATAAGAGACTTGAAACATAGTGACGGGACAAACGACTCCCATGCAGACACAATCAGTAACAAATTAGAAAATGTCAACCCAATTAACATTTACAACCATTACAAAATGGTAATTACGAAATAGATCTGACATAGATCAAAGAAAATACTGAAGTAGACACTTCAGTATTAATCACTACCAAAACCTAACGTCATACCATCCCCAACTTGCACCATCCAATTAGACTATCTTACGAAATTGACATCTCACTAACATAAAAGCAAATTAGAAGACCAAGAAATTGGCACCAACTAGATGGCACCGACTATAATGGCACCATCACTAATCATCAACTTGAAAGCTAATTGCTAAAAAAGAAGTAACAATTTAACAAATAACAAAATGACAAATAAATGGCACCAACTTGATGGCACCAACAAATCATTAAAGAGACCCTTAAACTTACCAATATCGCATGTCTTACCAATATCGCAACCAAAGATACTAATTACCAACTAACATAATCATAAACACCAACTAATTATAAGAAGAAAGAATGGTAACAACAAAGCTAAAAGAATCTAAGAAAGTACTCAAAAATCGAAAAAGACCTATCCAAAAGCTAACAAGACCCAGTAATTGGCAAATCAAGAACCAAAAACGAAAAACGGAAGATATGCAAATGTCACAAACATTGTAGAGAACAATAAACAAGAAAGTTAGAATCACAATTCCAATTTTGCCTTGCACAAACAACTTCTCTCCGAAAATTGAAAAATTCTCTAAAAATCAGCTAAGCTGATAACTCTAAAAAATTCTCATACAATTCAACCCAGTTGACGAATAACTCTAATTTCAATCACAGTTTCAGTAAAAATCTCTGAAAATATTCTCACAGATTCCTTTTTATAAATTCTTCAAAAATTTTCTCAATCATTTATAAACCTTTCCTC
This sequence comes from Convolutriloba macropyga, assembly GCF_964194025.1. NCBI lineage: Eukaryota > Metazoa > Xenacoelomorpha > Acoela > Convolutidae > Convolutriloba > Convolutriloba macropyga. The sequence goes on from NC_134475.1 coordinate 20,678,796, forward strand.
GATCATCTCTCTGTAAATCAAAACTTCAATAACTATTCCCAGTGAAAGAATATCAACATCTTTCACATTTTTATCAACCATTCACAACACAGTTCTACAATCACAGGTAAACTGAACTACCTTAGTTTTATATCAGAAAGATTGATACATCATTACAACTATCATTGTAATGAAACTTCACCTATGTTGTCAGTATCAGAATTTCTAAATTCTCTTAACAAAAACCAACTTGTAATAAAAATTGCAATACAAACAGACGAGTTTACAGATATTGAATACCCAACTGGTAGTCATCTACATTTTGACGACGATTACGTTGTACTAACAAACTGCAAAGTTTCACCAAAAAACTACCTCTTCCTCTTTGAAGGAGTAACAAAAACAAAACAAGAAATAAAACTCTTTTGGGGAGAACACCATTTTGATATACTTAAGTATACGTTACCTTGTTCTGAAACAGTAACAGAATTCGAAACATTAAAACAACAGATAACCCAAACACAGTGTGTTGATTTAAATCAACTAAAAACAGTTTTTATCGCAGTTTGCAAGAAAGAAGCTATATGCCTCGTTGATGACAGAACAAAGAAATAACATGATACCTCTCATTGTTATAATATTATACAAATAAAAGTAACAGAAATTTGATAGTGCGGCACCGTTTAGTGTCAGTTACAATAGTAAATAACTGTCACTATTCAGTGTAGCATTGTATCTGATTTACACAGTGAACAAATAGTGAACAAACTAATATAAGTTTCAACCATTGATTTCACAGAGGCACTAGTTGCAATATATATATTATTATCTAAAGTACTATTTTTCTTAACAATCTTCTTAATACAGTGTATAATAGTTGTTTCAACATACCTAGCAGTGGTAACCATTACTGAAGTTATACGTAACCGTAGAGTTATATATGCTAGCCCACCAGTTCAATAAATTATACACAACATCACACACAAAAACATCACACCACCTAACTCACACCACCTTATGCAGGAATTACACTCAGACATATTTCACATTTGTAAATCAAATATTGATATTATTGAACTCGAAATATTTAAATTCATCAAAATAGCACTAATAATATACTTTTTCATACGAATGTGTTTAAGTTTAGCATAATATTTTTTTAACCCATAAAAATTGATCCACTTCCAGATATAGAAGAATCTATCTATTACACATTACATTCACAAAGATTCTACCTCCAAATAGGATTTCCCGAAAACTCACCGTTATACGGTACTGTCATTATTTACCAACTACAGTTACATATTGCAAATAGAGAAATTTGGATATCAAACCTAGGAGCACAAACACATACACCAGAACAAGAATTTATGCCAGTACTAATATTAGCACCACCATATATACAAATACCACAACACGGACCTGAGACCGGCGCATAAAAGCATAAAACAGCAAAAATTGCGTCGTCTAGTAATAATAACAGTAACAATAACTCCGAAAGACCACACCATAACGAAGTTACAGATCTAACAAATATACCAACCTCACCAGAAAATGAAGATACTGTAAGTATAGATACTGAAAATCCCTACACAGTACAACGAGAACGGCCGGATAGACGAGAACTTCTTAGAGCAAGACGTAGATCATCTCTATCCTTCCCCACACAAGAATCTACACTAGTTTCTTACGGTTCAACAGACATAGAATCTAATATCATTAGACCAATAGAAACAATAAATTCAGAACCACCAAGTAGAACGGGCACACCCACACTACACAACTTTAGTATAAGCTCACCAAGCGAACACTCAAGTGTAAACACAGATCATACACCAACACCTTCTGAATTACGAGCAAACCCTTTCCTACCCCCAACGTTTCAACAAAGACAAGATTTTAACTTTGTACAAGAACATTTCCGTGTACAACCATTACAATCACCCAACAGTTCACTTTGGTCAGCAACATCCCCCCAATCAGCTAGTACAAGCACAACACCATTACGAACAAACCAGACATCATCCAACACATCTATAAGTATACCCAGAGTTGACATCCCGAACTCCCTACAACCACCTAGAAACACAGCGCTATCTCCAGCATCATTCATACCCGAAATTAGATTACCATCCAGCCATCCCGGAAGAACTAGATCAACCCCCATACTCAATCCTAACCCCCCAACCAAGAGCAGAACCGATGAACATACCTATTTATTCCCATTAGACCATAAAACTTGGAACCCACCTCCTCCTTTATACGGACCTACAAATCTTGGAGATACACTTACAAATTGGGCAAGAAATATACTTATTAACAAACTCAATCTCACAGCACGACAACGAAATACAGCACTAGAAGTTCTAGCAACACCATCTCTCGAATTGAAATTTAACACTACAATCAAATATAACACTATATTTAACCACCCATTTCATGCAACAACACCTTCAATTGTAACAACCACAATACCAGCACCCTTCATTTGTATAGACTTCGTATATAAATTTGAAAGATATACAAAACAAACACTTGGATTCGCCACATTCTATGATCCACATACAGGATTGACATACACATGTCGCTTCAACTAAAAGCCATTATATGTATATTATTATTATTAATATTCTATATCTGTATGAAAATAGAAACAAAACTTCAACTTGAACAAAGACTTAAAAACAACGCAAAACACAGAATAAAAGACCTAATTAACGAACGAATGAATATACACATTGAACAACTTAAACAGAAAAACAGGACACGAAATGGAACAAACACCTTCATAAACAAGTTTAAACACATTAATAAATATAAACATTCTATTAATATCGACAATATAACAAATATAAACGATACTGATTATGAAGCAATGTGGGAAACAGCTATAGACCAATGGACAAGAAACTGGAATTTCTACACAGAAAGACTAACAGATAGCATTCTAAATAAATTTAACTTGAATACCAAACGACAGAAACGACAAACAAATATAGACTTTATTGAATTAACAGGACAGAACATTAATGGTTCCGCAACAGGACCACAGGATATATTCATAGAGCATTACGACTGTGATGCAGAAGAAATCACAAACGTAAAATACTACGAACTAAATAAAATCAGCACATGTAAATTCAAACCACTAGATCTTGATATGACAAAGACAGAAGTACAACTTTTATCAAAAGCACAAGCGGTAGAAATCAAAGCATACGCAGTTGCAGGAACAATCAAAGAACGTGTAGAATGGTGTTCACAACACACCAACTACATAAGAGCAAATAGACCTAGCTATTACGTTTCCGACGCACAACGAACAAAAATATTAGATGCAGACGAAGTTCGTAACGAACTCGCTAGAAGAAACTTACTAAAGAACACACAATATAAACCTACAAGATACAATATATCATTCAACTTTATTGCAAATCCACCATTACAGAAAAAGATTGAAGATCTGCAAGGCAGAATAAAATTCGATATGAACATTCCACTAGTACCACCGTACGGACGAATTGTATACGATTACACAAACCCACTTTGGATACCTAGCGCAATTAAAAACGCACAGTCCAACTGTATGAAAGGACCACGTAAACAGAACAGAATAGACATCTTAGATTGGACACTCGAAATACGAGAAGTCTCACTAATATTAAATTTAGATACCGAAGAAATATCATACATGGGAACAAAATTACCATGCGATCTCCGCAAGGGAGAATGTTTACCCACACCACTAACAAAAGCAACAATTGTGTGGGAACCACAGACACACTGTCAACTATTCGAACTAATACGATTTGACGCATATATGGTAAAATATCAAGATAGATATTGGATAGAAACAAATGCAGAATGGACCACAGTCCAACAACCAGACATCACAAAGAAAATAAAATTAAATCAAACAGACACAATAGCAACACGATTCGAAGTATACCCACTAGTCGAACGTGAATGCGGTTCACCACAACCACTACATAAAACAGAATACGACGATATATACATAATATATGAATATGGATTTGACATGCACACAGGACAAAAAGTAACAAAGAAAAAAGACAAATTTGACGATGAAAAATTTATTAAAATAAAACCAGAACAAATAATATCGGAACGTACACGATACGAAGACAAAGAAAACCAACAATACTATTATGGCTTTGTAAACGAAGAAACTCACCTTAATATGAAAATGGACCTATATATGAGTAACATTTATTCTAGAATTAGCTTACAAGCAATAGAATTCTATTCACAAATTTGCGAACAAACTCGAAACCTCAGACAATTAACATTGACTCAAGTACAAAAGAACACTCCACTCTTAGGATACATTCTTACTGGAGACAGATCCATTTTTGTGAAACAAGAAGGCGTAAACGTCATGAAAATGTATAAACGTGCGAAGAAATCATCACCTCTTTATGTACCACAAACACGCGAATGTTACGATAAAATTCCTATTCTATACAAGAACAGAGTACAATATGTACACCAACTAACAAGACAGACATACTTATGGGCAAAAACAGTACCCTGTTCACACAGTAACTTTGATCAACTCATCTCAATAGACACTGAAGGAACAGCACGATATAGAGTAACACCCTACCCAGTAAAAGTAGAAACGATATTGAACACTATATCACCCGAGGAAATAGTTTTAGATAACATGTTTAGTAAAGCAAGTTTAATAGAAAGTGGCATTTATAGTAAAGAACAACTAATACAAGAACGCAAAAGAGATCTACTCCACGAATATATGAGAGATCGTGAAAAACCACTACAAGAAGCTACATCAGCAAATGCACAAAAATTATTAGAACTCGAACAACTTGGACTTTTACAAACATACAAAAATTATGAACAATCCTTAAAATGGTTAAAAGATCTTAACATAAATGGATATAACTTCCAAATAGATCAACCAAGCGTAAACTGGAAAGAAATTTTTGATGGAGAATGGCTCAAAGACCAAATATTATCAATATTTGGTTGGCCATGGTATATTCTCGAAAAGATGGCAATTATATACGCAATGATCAGTATGATATTATTTACAACTAACCTAGTAATTAAATTTTACAACGCATTTGCAATCCATAAAGCGATTGGTAAACAAGCAAGTATTACTAAAATACTACTAACAGGAATATTTGGTATATTCTCACAAACTTTAACACAGCTAGTTGCACAAATACAAGAAGATGACACTAGTCAGGATAGCCATGATAGTGATAACAACTACTCACACTATACTAAACACAATAAAAATAGGAAACACACTTTCCGCCGTCATTCATCCGACGTTACTCATTTAACACGCACGTAATGAAAACAACCCACCAGAACAAACATATATTGACACAAATTACAAACATTATAACACAACCATTCGTAGAACAGATCAAGGACTAGAATTGAGAACACTAGAATCACCACCTAAGAAACAAAAACCGCCACTACCAGAACGGAAATACAAACAACCCGAACCATTAAAAATCGAGCCCCTTGAAACAATAACTGAAAACAAAATGACTACCTTACCTCCACAACTCATTACCCCTCCACCAGCGTATCAATGTTTAGGAAATAACATACCAGTGAATACAACACACAATTCACCCCCCCACGTGTCACCAACCCCAAGTGCACCCAATATACAACAAACTTCAACATTTCACGGAACATCATATGAACCACAATTAGGAATCAATAAGACAACACCGTATGAAATACCACAACCCTCACAAGTAAACACTCAAACTAATCTCATCCCATCAGTGAAGCTTATAGAAATACAAAATCCACCACCAATTGATTTCACCCAATTGAAAATAGCAGCAAAAAAAATGAATAACCGCAGCCATAGTTTAGACATATTGAACGATGACGATCAACCACACACGAATGAAGTCACATATTTCGACACTCATTCAGCAAATACATATGAAGTGTAACAGTGAATCTTGCTAAGAACAACTAACACACTGTTAGCTAACACATTTTAATACTATCCAATTTTGTACGAAACTTCACACTTACCGAGTATGTCCAACGACAAATAAAACAGTAACACTGAATTGTTGACAATGGTAACGATATTAAATAACAAATCAATTCGTAACAATAAAACACCTATAAAATTGTACATCAGTAACAATTTGTACTATTGTATAGTAACACTCTTCAGTAATAACAAATGTAAATGAGTAACATATTAATTGCAATTTTAGCTAACCATTAATAATGGCACATAAGATGGACTTTGAGTACGAATCTGCATACAGAGCAGATTCGCCCCTCAGCTACGACGTTGAGGAGGGCGAACTCAGCTCTGGATCTGGACGTTCCTCACCAGGAACAGTTCGCGATAACGCCTCTACATGTAGTACACAAACTGACGATCGTATAACAACCATGCGAGTTGAGATCGATGGAGACACCAACGATCAACAGACACAGACCTCACTGCAACCAACGCCAAAAGAAATTGCGCAAATGATCAAGGAAAAGGTAACTCATAAGCGATTAACAAGTAAAAATAACAATCAGGAAGCGTTTTCGAATAGAACACCGAACAATCCGAATGAACAAGGAACTAGTACACACGTACATAGTTATCAACATACTAGACCTAGTAACAATGGTAATAAAAACATACAAACGGTATACCAACCGAATACAGAGTTTCAATCGCCACCACTTCCTAACTATCCTCCACCAGTGCGACCACCCCCTCCTACAGATCGTGTATATGAACGAACAATATATAACAATCAACAGTTTACATCTAATAAATCTCTTATACGACCACATAATTTGAGATTTCCTTATGCGATAACACCACGAAGTAACAATCATAAATCATTCTTTCATCAATCAACGAACGAACAATCCCCAACAGCCACAGTGATGGAAACCATTTGGTTCCAGGATAACGATCCTAGATTACTAACAAACCCTCACAGCAGTAACTATAACCCCCTACTTAGTTACAGAAATTGGTCCAATATGCCATTTGACTCCCGCGATTATTGTTTTATAATGGCTCCATTACATAACTTAAAGGACCGCATATCGGAGTATTTTCCCCCACTACCCTCCGAAAATACAAATACTGTCAAACGCAGTACCAAAAACATGGGAAGAGATAAACTACATCAAACATGCTACCCAGTACTTAAACAATTCTATAGTCTTACAGAACGATTTCTGTACGACTATGATTATGAGTTCAAACTGCCAACCGTATGCACATTTGACCTTCTCGTTGCAAAGGCATCCCAAGACCTTTCCGCTTACAGCGTTTTTGACCATCAAATTTTCCAGCTTAGTTTTAACTTTTTACATCCAACGGCTAAAGATGTACAGAACAATAACTACAGAGTTCACGAGACTAAACTTGTTCATAACCTCATTTACTACACATTTTTACGAGACAAAAATAAAAACACAACAAAAAGTTATATTCATATTAACGACCAACTTACGTCACCATACTTCCTGAATTACGGATATAAGTTAAAGTGGGAATACACTGTAGGAACACTCCGAAACTTCGATCCCGTAAAGAACTATTATATATTTCAACCGAACGAATCTCCCGAACGGCCACTGATGGTACCTATTGAAGCACTCGAACCGTGTGAGGAGTATCACACGTACCATCTTGAAGGCAGCGTAACAAATAGAGCTGTCATAAATCGTATCCATTTCAATAACGAACGTAAAACTACAGACTTAGAAAAACAAATACGAAAATCGGTTAAAGCTTCTATAACGGAAGTCTCGCTGGACGAACTAACAAATCTAATCGCATTCTATTTGGCAAACGACGATCACTTCGTCAAAGAATATGAACAATAAAATTCTCGAACGAATCATCCGAAACAAACTGAAAAGTTATAACAAGGAGCGATAACAAATATATATGTAACAACTTTCCTCTATGTCGTAACACATAAATGTAATGAATGTATTTTGTAACAATACATCCAACCATGGATGACTCAGCGCATATTTGTTTATTCTTTAACCTTTTTAGATAACCTTTCACTTTTAATATCCCCCATTTATACGACTAGTTATACCCTTTGGTATAACACTGACAGTGAAAATAAAATATGATAAATTCCAAAAAATACTTTTCTACTTTACCCCTAAATTAGTCATATGTATACATGTAAATATGCAAAGCCTCCCATAGTTAGATATATGCAATTTTGTAAATAGAATGGAAAAGACAATAAAAAGGAACACAATAGTTTTATGAGTAACACTAATACATGCAAAGAATAACACAATGTATAAGCCGGACATGTCAAATTTTCAAAACACTTTACATATATATATTACTCATAACGAGTTAAGACATGATCATTTAATTTACAAACAAAACACATACTTTAGGGTAATATGTACATTTATACATGCAAACTTCAATTCATTGTACAAAAATGATTCTGTAACAACACATAACAATATAAATAGCACTTAGTATTAAACTTGTACCAAACAGAATGAAAGAATTTCTCAAATATTTTGAAATTCGAAAATTTCACAATCCAAACTTATCACTCGAAATATGCAATGTAACAATTCTGAACAAAACAAATATGTACCTTAAACAAAACAATACCTATGTATGTAAACACATATAGACACATGTAACCCATTCGTAACAACTAACATCTTATTTGTAACAAATTACTAAGTACTTTTTCCTCAAAAAGGAAAATTCGGTTATTAGATATAAGCGCGCGGACAGGCAACATTTTACATCATTTGAAATACCCGTTAATGGAAATCAAACAATTGGGAAATTGGGTCATACCCATTACAATCTTTAAAATACTAAGCACCTTTTAGGCATTATAACAAAATATACAGATACGAAAAGTGCTGTCATATAATTTGACGTTGTAGAAGTATAACAAAACCATTGTAAACAGACAGACATCAGAATGACTCTTGATCTCGAATAGATTCAAGAAGTAATACATGTTCATCTCAATTACAAAATCCAACATGGCCAAGAAAGCCACAAAAAGTCTACTACCCTCAATTTCTCCATGGAATTCCATAACAAAAAACATTCAAACACAGGAGTTAACCAGGAAATCTACGCCATTGAAATCAAACGATTTCTAAATATAAACGGAACAAAATACATTCTTTTTCTTTTTCCCACCGGAAGGGATACTACGTAATAACAAAGAACATTTACATAGAGAAAAATAATAAACACTTTAACAGCTAACACATACAAATCAGGTAAGTCAGGTAAGTCACTGGACAACAGGAGCACCACATCCATCAACACTGGAGCGACACAGAAGGATCTTCACCCACTGGAAGTGTGGTGGTGGAATAGATACTTTTGTGGTTGTTGATGTTCATCCTTGCTATGTGGGCAACCTGTGTCCAGGGATCTATTATCTGAAAACCACGACTACAAGGCAACACCTTCAGCCTAAAAAGAAGAAAAACCTTTCAGAGAGAATGAAGAGAAATTAATTCGTTTTGATATACAGTGGAGAAGACTTTCAAAAAACAAAAACTCTAAAACCCGGAAAGATGGAGTCAGTGTTGACTTCCAACAAAAGGATTTATAAACTTGTTTTATTTAATAAATAAATACTAAAATACTCAACCCTGATTGGTTGAAATTATGGAAATACCTTTCCCTTAAATGTTTATTTGTTATTCCCAGAGACAACAAGACAACTCTACCCTTTAGTCGGTACCAGTCAGACCTGATATAATAATAAAGTATATTTCTCTCTCTCTACTCCGCTCTTGTTTTGTATTGAGATATACGTTAGACTTTAGCATTGCGGCCGGTGCACTGTCTACTGAAGCTCAGATAGAAGAGTAACAGACTAGAGGAATAGAACTTTAGTAAGTCAGGTAAGCCTTAAGATATACTATATTCTTGAGACTCCATAAGACAGAGTTAGAGTAACCTCCCTAGGTAACCCTACCTCAGCACACGTCTTACTGGGCCATAAAAATGACCAGCTTCGTTGTGTATTTGTTTCTTTTTTATGATTTTGATGGGTTTGGGCCATAAAATTGACCAAATTTTGCATAGTTTTTAAAACCAAGTTTCTTAACTAATTCTCTATAAAAATGATGCAACGAAACTCAGAGTGCCCCTTTTGTTTGGAGAAACTTGCAGACGATGCTTTGATCATCCACTCTGGTCATTTCGGCGATCATGTGGCTTGCAAAACGTGCTTGCAGCAATGGCTGGAGGCCTTCTTCAGACAACATTGGTCCCTTGAAGAACCGAAAGGCCTTATTTGCAGGCAATACGTAGATGAGGTTGTTCGGGACACTTTTTTCATTTTATGCCCAAAATGCAAGGAACTTTTGCCTAGATTTTACCAGAGTGAAGACCTATCCCCTTGCGGTGATTGTGAACATATTGAAATCGTAACCCATGAAAATTGAAAATGGTTTTCAACTGACTGCTGTGGTTATTTGTTGTTTTTGTTCGTCTGGTTGTCTTATTGGCATAATTGGTCAAAAGATTAGATTGAAAGCTTCCAGAATTGAATTGATTTGATAAGACAATAATTTTGACTAACAGCGAGAGACCAATAAAGGTTTGATGCATCTTTATTAGTTCGCTGTTATAACCAACAAGCGAGAACCCAACAAATTTTGATGCATTTTTATTATTTCTGTTTTATGATACCTGAAATCATTGCTAATGCCAATCTAATTGACTGTCTTACTCCTTGCTTTTTTAGAATAAGCGAGGGCATGCTGCGTTAGCTCATTCCAGTTCAGTTTCTTCCAATATTTCTTTTATTAACTTTCAAGCTTCCTTATTATTTGCCCAATTTTGGACAAGCTCTGTTGAAAAGCGTTAAAAAAACTCAGAGCGAAACCAATTGACTGCGTAATTCCTGTTTTCAGAATCGATAGGGGTTGTTTGGCGTTTGCTTAGTCAAAATTCATTACGAAAAACCAGATTTTTAGTTGCAGAATTAAAAAAAATTTTTACACGAGAATTCATGTAAAATCTCCTGAAAAGTCGTGTATTTTTACCCGATTTCTCGTGTGAAAACGGAACAACGATTTTAGGCTCATTTACACGAGAAGTCGTGTATTTCCACACGATATTCTCGGGCTTAACCATACGATTTTTTTATGTTAATCACACGATAAATCGTGTAAATTTCACGACGGTTTTTGTGTGAAGTTAACCAAAAAATCATGTGTTCTTACACGATTTTTCGTGTGATCTTTCACATGAAATTCTGACGGAACCACGTGAAAAATTGTGTGGTTTTTACACAATTTATCGTGTGATTCACATGAAAAATATTATGGTTAAGCCCGAGAAAATCGTGTGGAAATACACGATTTCTCGTGTAAATGAGCGCAAACTCGTGTGTCCGTTTTCACACGAGAAATTCGGTAAAAATACACGATTTTTTGTGTAATTCACACGAGAAAAATTTAGAGTGTAATACTTGAATGATAGTTAAGATCTGATCCTTATGGTTTCTTATATTAATTTTAGATTACACATCCCCATTTCAATGTAATGTCGCATTTATCTAAAAAATTATTGTTTTTTAATAAAAGCAAAAAACGCCTACGACCTGCGAAATTGGCAACAACACTTTAGTAAATATAGAGCAAGTGCTTTCACAAGTCAAACTGGTCCTTTTTTTTTAAAAAAAAAACAATTTATCCATTTCCTTACAAAGCTTTTTTTCAACATGTCAGAAGGTATTATTCTTCCTTGTAACAATCTGTTCGCAGCAGCTTGCGACTGAAATGCTCATCCGTTCCGAGTTCTCTGTTTTTCCTTACTTCAAATCGGCTTATTTTAGTAGTGGATAAAACAGGGGTACCGACCAGCTCCCCGATTTGTCCCATTTCCCAGCTGCGTATGGGAAAACGGGTCCAAAGCGCGCGTTTAATCCGTACCCCTGTTTTGTCCATGACTATATACACAAACACACACATTTCCTTTTATTATACATTTTAAAAATATCATTTCTTGTCTCACTAAGTTCAATCCACTAGTCCAGAGTTAAGCTGGTAATTCACCGTTATAAGACGGATGGTTTGAGTGGACATCTCCAAAAATTAGTGTAACTAATGAGACGTGTAAAAAGCACGTATAACCAACTTGCGAAAATACCTTGAACAAAAGAAACCAGCTGAACTCTATAGTTTTGGCTAGAGCAAGATTAATTTTTTATTTTTGTCTGTTTTGAGTTTAAAATAGGAAATATATAGGACATTATCACAGAAGAAAAGAATAAGCACGCCCACACAAATACGCATGAGGCCCTACCTACCTAAATTAATGTGTATCATGCGTGTCATGCGTATTGTGCATTGGTTTAATTTTTTCAATATTTCTATTGAGTCATCAATATCAATATCACTAGCTTCAAGTTTAGACAATGGAAAATAATATCTGCATGAGCAACCTGCCTCTTTATTAAAATAACCACTTCTAGGTAAATCCAATTTGGGGTGTACTCTTTTTATATGACTCTTCAACCCAATAAACTAACAGTAGATCCACAATGTTCAAATTTAACCTGGCTAGCAATACAATCCGTAAATACATACTTTTTTAAATCAAAATTTGTCACAAGCTTATAATTTTTTCATTTATTATTACAGGCTCTTATTGGTTTTTGTCTGATCTCTTTGGCTTTCTCGATGAAGCCGCCTTATGGATTAGCCGTGAAACTGCTTCATGTATAAATATAATCCTCATCTTTATCTTTATTTTTATCTTCGTCTTTATCAAAACCCCTAATCAAAACTCGTGTCAAAACTCTTATCAAAACGATTAACAAATCTTTTACCAATATTCTTATCAAGACTCTTATCAAAACTCTTAACAAACTTATGGGTTTTAACTTCAACTATATCTTTAATCAAGTCATTAACCCTGTATAAATTATCATCATGAGGTCTAGAATAGTGACACTTGACGGAATAGTATCATCAAACTCTTCATTACAATCAAAGCAATTATAAACCGTTATTTACTACGAGCACCGTTAAATTTCAACTATATAAGCAGCCTTATCTGTTGAGTTATATAACTCTGAGAGATAACCTTTACCAATATTATTTAAATAGCTCATCTTATATCTCTTATCTACAAGTTGTTCTCCTTCTTTAGCATAGTTCTTATTAAATAATCAGAACTTTTTTGTTTGTTACTAAAATAATCATGTCATATTAAATTATCAAACACCAGAACTAGATTTTTTGTTAATAATAAATTCTTCATTGATAGTTTTAACACCAGTCATATTTAAACATTTAGTCTTCTTATTAGTATACCTATATACTTGAATGATAGTTAAGATCTGATCCTTATGGTTTCTTATAATAATTTTAGATTACACATCCCCATTTCAATGTAATTTTATCTAAAGAATTATTGTTTTTTAATAAAAGCAAAAAACGCCTACGACCTGCGAAATTGGCAACAACACTTTAGTAAATATACAGCAAGTGCTTTCACAAGTCAAACTGGTCCCTTTTTTTAAAAAAAAAACAATTTATCAATTTCCTTACAAAGTTTTTTTTCAACATGTCAGAAGGTATTATGTTTCCTTGTAACAATCTGTTCGCAGCAGCTTGCGACTGAAATGCTCATCCGTTCCGAGTTCTCTGTTTTTCCTTATTTCAAATCGGCTTATTTTAGTAGTGGATAAAACAGGGGTACCGACCAGCTACCCGATTTGTCCCATTTCCCAGCTGCGTATGGGAAAACGGGTCCAAAGCGCGCGTTTAATCGGTACCCCTGTTTTATCCATGACTATATACAAAAACACACACATTTCCCATTATTATACATTTTAAAAATATCATTTCTTGTCTCACTCAGTTCAATCCACTAGTCCGGAGTTAAGCTGACAATTCACCGTTATAAGACGGATGGTTTGAGTGGACATCTCCAAAAATTAGTTTAACTAATGAGACGTGTAAAAAGCACGTATAACCAACTTGCGAAAATACCTTGAACAAAAGAAACCAGCTGAACTCTATAGTTTTGGCTAGAGCAAGATAGTTTTTTCATTTTTGTCTGTTTTGAGTTTAGAATAGGAAATATATAGGACATTATCACAGAAGAAAAGAATAAGCACGCCCACACAAATACGCATGAGGCCCTACCTACCTAAATTAATGTGTATCATGCGTGCAATGCGTATTGTGCATTGGTTTAATTTTTCGATGTTTCTATTGAGTCATCAATATCAATATCCCTAGCTTCAAGTTTAGACAATGGAAAATAATATCTGCATGAGCAACCTGCCTCTTTATTAAAATGACCACAACTAGGTTAATCCAATTTTGGGTGTACTCTTTTTATATGACTCTTCAACCCAATAAAACTAACAGTAGATCCACAATGTTCAAATTTAACCTGGCTAGCAATACAATCCGTAATTACATACTTTTTTAAATCAAAATTTGTCACGAGCTTATAGTTTTTTCATTTATTATTACAGGCTCTTATTGGTTTTTGTCTGATCTCTTTAGCTTTATCGATGAAGCCGCCTTATGGATTAGCCGTGAAACTGCTTCATGTATAAATATAATCCTCATCTTTATCTTTATTTTTAACTTCGTCTTTATCAAAACCCCTAATCAAAACTCGTATCAAAACTCTTATCAAAACGATTAACAAAACTTTTACCAATTTTCTTATCAAGACTCTTATCAAAACTCTTAACAAACTTATGTGTTTTAACTTCAACTATATCTTTAATCAAGTCGCTAACCCTGTATAAATTATCATCATGAGGTCTAGAATAGTGACACTTGACGGAATAGTATCATCAAACTCTTCATTACAATCAAAGCAATTATAAACCGTTATTCACTACGAGCACCGTTAAATTTCAACTATATAAGCAGTCTTATCTGTTGAGTTATATAACTCTGAGAGATAACCTTTACCAATATTATTTAAATAGCTCATCTTATATCTCTTATCTACAAGTTGTTCTCCTTCTTTAGCATAGTTCTTATTAAATAATCAGAAGTTTTTTGTTTTTTACTAAAATAATCATTTTTGTTTGTTACTAAAATAATCATTTTGTTTGTTACATCATACCTATATATTAAGATATCTGTGTAGAGGCGGTATATGTCAACAGCCAGAGCCGGGTCCTAAGGGCGTTCATAGTTATCTCTATGTTCACTTTCAATTTCTAAGTGTTCACCATGACGAAGCATCTGCGAAGCAGGCTCCCTGATGGACGGAGTTCCGTACCCCTATCCTCTTCCATTAACTAACATGTTAGTTCTATTTAATGCATGACTAGCAGTAGTAGCCGCTAAACCGGCAGCTCCTAATACATTACCACGTCCTGCCCATAATTATATATCATTAATCCACTACCCCAAATACTAAAATTACCGGATTTCCATTTTAACTGTCTAAATTTTATTTCGTTCATTTGTTAAAACATCATTTTGAATTTCAAATCCTTTATGGTTTAGATATTTGTTAAAACAATAGATAAGGTTATTATTATTTATAATATCCTTCTCAGTATAATATTTCAATCTGAGCATTAGATAACTGACTAATTATATCTATCTTGACTAGATAAATCTCTCCTAAGACTCAGTGACTCAATATTAAAACTCCCAATAAAAGAATCATATAGTATGTTTCTATTTTTATCCATAACAATAAGTGAGTCATTATTCGGAGAGTATTTTATGATTCCGTATTGCAGATCAAACAAAAAGAAATTCACATGTTTTTCCACAGCTCATCTTTTTTAGTTTTTGAATATAAAATTTCTTGCGAGTCTGCCGTCAAAAGTTGTGCAGACATTTTTTTCAAAATTTTGATTAAATTTAAAAGTGTTTTTAAAGTTATCAAAGAATTCAGCATTATTACATGTTGTAATATATATGTAATATATATAGTATCTGCGCTAGGCCTGCATGCATTATCTATTTGAGCCGGCTTTTGTCACATGACAATCATTTGAATATTATGATGTCTCCCACTTGTAAAATCGTGGTTTATTTAATTATTGATTTACTAGCCATATCATCAAGTACTAATATATCATCTTTGAAACCTCTGGCCGACGATAATGTCAATGACGCTGTTTTTGATAATGATAATGTTTATGACAATGTTTATGATAATGATAATATCAATGACAACGTTTATGACACTGGCAACGGGTTTTACCCGCAGCCTACGGCTGATAAAATGTTAATGATGATAGAGATAATAATAAAAACAATGTTTATGATAGCAGGCTTCGCCCGCGGGCTCTGGTTGATGTTTATGATAAAGCTATGTTTTTCCCAGAAACTATCAGATTTTTAATATCAGGTAGTAGTGAATGTGGTAGGAAATGGTTATTAAAAAATTTATTTATGAAAAGAATATACTTTCATAAGCTATACATAGTCGGTCCTATAGGTGATCAATATGATGATCTCGAAAGCAACAAAAAAAGTATCAGCAGCTGTTCAGTTTTATAAAAATATAAAAGATCTACCCTCACCTGATCAATTACCAAAAAGAGTTAAAAAACGTATGATATTTGATGAAAGTAACAGAATCAGTTTTCAACAAAAACTTCTGTAGAGGAAGGCATAATATTTTTAATATGATTTGTCTTAATCAAAATCTCTTCCCTTTGAGTAGACAAAATGTTAGAGAGAATTGCAATCTACTTATTTCATCGGGAGAAAGAGGTAAAGCCCTCATTTCTGTTTATCAAGATTTCACTAATGGTTTTGAACTTAATTATAAAGATTTTTTTAGTTTATATATTGAAGTATGGAGTAAACCCTATAATTACATTGCCATTGATATATCAAAAAAGAACAATATTAATGGTACACAGAGAATTAATCGGGATATGGAAGAATTAGAGGTTAAAGCTATGTACTATTTTTTATGTATTAAACTATAAGTTAAACTATATATCAGTAGATATTAAACTATAACTATAACAATAACCACAACTATAACTATAACTAAAACTATGACTATAACTATAGCTATAGCTATTGTTAGAGAACAAAGTATAAACATAAGTATAACTCTAACTTAAACTAATTGTAAAGTAAAACTTAATACATTACCAATAAACTCAATTTTTCTTCCATGCTAATCTCTAATAAGAAACTCTACATTTTCTATTCTTTCTTTAGCAACATTTTGACATATTATATTATTAGGTATAATGTTTTTCTCATAACTTGGCGGTTCTAATAGATTAAAAGCATATAGTATGTCTGTATTAATACCATTATCTTTTACAGCAGTTATAACATTACAGTGAATGTTAATAGTATTAAAAACCTTACTATCAACAATTTTTTGAGCTGTATGTTTACCCGTCTTATATAGTATTTTCCTAATTTCTAGTAATGATGCAAAAAAGTGTTTTCCACATCAAAGCTAAGCGCTCCTTCTTTTGTTTCCATTTTTCATTTTATTGTATTTTTATCAAGTTCTATTCCAACATTACCCTCAGCTTCTTTTTTTTAATTAATTCTGCTATTTCAGATAACTCATATGCCCTTGGTGTAATAGTTGAATATAATGTTCGAGTCTTATTATTTTAATTAGTAATAGATGTAATGTTGGACTTTGTGTTAAAGCTTAAGCTAGAGGTAACACTAGTACTAGAACTAGAACTAAAACTATTGATAGGGCTAAGGCTAGAACTATCTAAAACCCCACTAGCATACAAAAATTGAGTATTCCTTCTATTTACAGTAAACACAGAATTATGAACACATAATCTGATTAACGCTAATTTTTGTTGTATTAAGTAAAGGTTCACTATTGTTAAATTTTTTTGTTGAAATTGTCATTCTGAATTTAAGTGTATGTTCTTCTTTAGTTTTAGTAGGAGCTTCATGTAACTTTTGTAGTTAACATAGAATTAAGTTATCTGTCATTTTTATTAGAAAAAATTAGCTCTAGATCTACCCCAATCTATCCAGATCTATCTAGCTCTATCTAGCCCTAGTTCTATTTCTAGTTCTAGCTCTAGCTCTAGCTCCAATTCTAGCTCTAGATATATGTCTACATATTTTGGCTATAAAAAAAGACTTTAATTTGAACACAAATTATGGTTATAATAACTATATATATACAAGAGTACGATCATAAAATATGAACCTAATAATCTAGCAGCAATGAATACAGTTGATACTAAAACTAATATTAATCTCAATAGAGAACAGAATCAATTAAACATACATATTTCTTATCTAGAGAGAGAGAGAGAGAGTTTTTTGTATCAGATAATTTTGGTGTTGTTTTTGCTAATGATGCTAATATCAGACTAGTCAATTATGGTATAATGGCATTCTTTAGTTCTGTTAAACTTGAAACTAGTGGTGGTAGGACTATTGAATATATAGATGATTCGCATCCTAATCTATTGATGTATAAGTATTAATAAGTATATAGATATTATAAGTCTATTGATATAAGTTATTAACTAGTACTGATGATGAATATAAGAGTTGTGTTGTTAGAATTTAAGGTGATAAAGATAGCCAACTTAAAATTGATCACGTTGTTGCTGAGCGCGGTCATATGTACATGATGACTAAGATGAGAGATTTATTCGGTTTTGTATATGATTTAGAAAATACTATATATGGTTTAGGAATTAAACTAATACCAAAAAGAAATAACAATGATAGAGCAATATTTAGATTTAATGCCAGTGCTGTGCTGTTGCTGTAGCTAATCATAGTAATAAAAAAATTAATGATATATCATGGTGTGATCCTTGTTTTGATCCTAGTAATGAAAATAGAATTGTTTTAAAGAAAGGAAAAAAAATAATGTAGATTTTAGTTATTATGAATAAGAGAGACATTTTATAAGAATGTGCCTAATGCAACTAACTTACTAACTTCTTATTTAATCTGGGTATGCAAATTGGTATGGAAAGACCTCAAAATGTAAAAGTTGTTCTTGAAAAAAATAATGTTATGGAACAAACTCTTGATGCAAGTGTATTCAATAAAATGCATGTTAATGAAAGTTTTTGTAAAATTGGTAGTGAGTTGGTGAGTTTTATCCCGATGACAGAATGAAGATTAACTATTGTACTAATGATTATAAGGATGCTTTTAAAGAGATTGCTAGATTTAATAAATATATCAACGGATTACCTCGTAATATAAAACCATATTTAAATCATAGAACATTCAAAAGTATTTATAGAATATATGTATTTGATACTAGATATCAAAATGATCACATAGGACCACAACCCATACAGCTACATTTAAAATTTGCTGTTGCTGTTGCAGATGTTATATGTCATGCATTATTATTAACTAGAAGGATTGTTATTGTTAAAAATAATGGTAATGAGAAGCTTGATATCGTGTCTTTGTTATAGTTATAGCTATTACTCTAGTTATTGTTATTGTTATTGTTAATGCTCTAGTTATAGCTCTAACTGTAATTTTAGTTTATACTCAGAGTATAGCTATAGCTAAGGCTATAGCCTTAGTTAATAATCTAGATATAGTTAAAACTTTGTCTAATACTAAAGCTAAAGCTAATACTCAAGTTAATATAGTTATAGTCTTGGCCGGACATATCTGCGAATCAGGTTCCCTGATTTAACCTTACAAAACCCTTAGCATAAATAATATCTACTTTGTTTTCATTTGCGTTAGTGAGAACTTTACTATAAACTCTACTCGTGGTCATAGGCTTGGGCTCAGGCCTAGTTTTATTTACATCAATAAAATGATTATAATTTTTACGTTCCATTATTTCATATATAGAAATGAGTATTTTACAGAAAATCCAAAATAATTCTTATTGTGTTGGTGATAGACATTATAGTGGTACAAATAACAAAAAGGGATTTATTACGGCTAAAGGAATTAAAATGCTAGAGTGTAATTGTACTAAATTTAAAAGTGTTGGTAAAGCTACAGTTAACTTTGGAAAGAAAGTTGCAAACAATCTAGTATGAGCGTGAAAAATACTAAGTAAAATAGGAAGTGCAGCTGCAACCAGAAACCCTAGAGCAGCTTTAGTTGCTACACCAGATTTAATTAAATTTGCAACAACAGGAGAAGGTATAAGAGTAGTACAAAAAGGAAGAAGATTATGCTGAGGTACGAAGAAAGATGGTTTAATCATAGTTATAGTTACAGTTTAGCCTTAGCTATAGCATGGCCATAACTATCAGGGAACCTGCTTCGCAGATAGCTATAGATATCAGGGAACCTGCTTCGCAGATAGCTATAGCTAAAGCTATATTTTTTGACCTACATCTCATGCCAGATATAGTAATAACATTAACTTAGCGGTAAATACAAATACTAATTTTATATTTACTAAAGATATTTTTGTTACTAAACACTATTAATATTAGTTTGAGAAAATACTCAAATTATTTTTCTTGTTTTTTTAATATTCTTAAACATTAACTAACTCATTATTTTTATCATTATCTGTTTTACTGTTATCCATTGATTTATTATATAGTTCATTAAACTTGTCACTAAACTGTTTACTTAAAATATACATTTGTGAATATTTTATAATTTTAATTTATATTTTAGTACTAAATGTTTTTGATAGTGAATCACAAACAGTTTGATAGTGAATTTGTCACTAAACTGTTTACTTAAAATATACATTTGTGAATACTTTATAATTTTAATTTATATTTTCGTATTAAATGTTTTTGATAGTGAATCACAAGCTGTTGGTATAGAATGAGGTAATCTTATACCTGTTAACGCAACTGATGTTGTTGTTGCAGTTTTTGCTATTGATGATAAAAGTATTTCTGTTATTTCAGCCATGTTAAAATATTTTTAACATTTACTTAACTTTTTATTATAGTTATTAGTATTAGTTTCATGATAATTTCTATTACCTTTTTATAATATTAATACTATAATCAAATTTTTAGTTAGCTAACTTTTTTTATCATTTGTGTTTTGTTCTGATAAAGAGCTAATATTAGGGTAAAGTAAATGTGCACTCGATTTAGTTTCTTCTATTTTAATTTTTTAAAAGTTTCGCTTTAGTCATAGTCAAAGTCATAGCCATTGTCATAGATATAGTCATAGTCATAGATATAGTCATAGTCGTAACTATATAGTAAAAAACTATCAATCTTTTTCATTATATCCTCATGATTAAAGACATAGAGCATCTCAAGACATGATTGTTCTTTGTTGTGTACTAGTTAACTTTCTATTAATATAGCTATTTTATATTGTACTATTGTCTTTTTATTTTTTATGAGAGCTTTATCAACTGCAGAAGTAGTTTTTTCATAAACTTCTATAAATTTATTTAGACCAGTACTAAACATATCATCTAACTGTATGTTAGCGAGATTCTGATTAATCTTATTGTTATCAAATTCTAGTTTTAAATGATTTTATCTAGAGATAGTATCACTAGCAATTTTATCAAAAAAATAACTGTATTGGCACATTCATTTGTTGATATATTAAACTCATTAATTAGTTCATCATTGATTGGTGTTTGTTTAGCTGTAGTGTTTTAGTCGCGGCTTTATCAAACTCAACTTTTCTTAGTTCACTTACGTTTTTACTTAAAATATCTGTTTTATTAGAAGAGGATAGTAAATTATTATCGCAATACTCTTTATAAACAACATATTTTTCATCTATGGGAGTTGGACATCTGTAATTTTATAGGTATCTTTGATGTCAATAATATCGTTATCTTCTAAGAAGATAATTGGCGAGCCTTGGTTAGTGTTGATGTTGGTGTTGATGCAGATTGATTTTTAGGCTGGTTGAGTCCATTCTTGTCATATTTGTTTTTGTTTACAGTAAACAACTATATCTACTTTGTAGCTGACCGTAGTCCTATCCAGCTTGCGGGCTTATGACCGGGGGTCTATATTTATTGATACCAAAATTTTTGTTAGATTCAAAACCAAAATCTGATTTTAATAACTCTTGTTCATAGTATTTGCCTTCTATTATTTTCTTCATCGATATCTTCTATTCTATGTGTTGGTGGTTGTGTTTTTAATACTTAATTAACTTTAAATAATTCTCTATTCCAGTTAGATGTACATCTTTTAGAGAAAATGTTGCGTTTATCAGCATTTCTGACGTAATCACCGACTTTGAGCTTGGGCTTAATATTCTCAAAACTGAATGAGTATCTAATTTATTTGGATGATTTGATGCTTCAACAGATCTCATATTTATTTTTTGTTTGTGTTTAAAAGTATAACATGTTACAACGGCATCATTCAATAGACTTACTCAATAACCATCACCATTTATGAACATTGGCCTTCTAATTATATGCAATAATGTTCTATTAGATCTTTCTATAAAAACAGCTTTAAAATCACTATACCTAGAACATTGTTTATCATCAAACTCCATAAGTAAAGTTCTAAAGGTTTTATTATAAAACTTACTTCCTCTAACAACCCTTAAATTTTTTGGTTTTTTACTTTAATAGCCTCTCCGTGGACCTTCTGGTAAGATTATTGCAATTCCATTTGTTATATATGTGCCAGATTTATTCCTAAAGGTATAACCCAGATATATTTAGTGAATAAATCTGTAACTGTTAATAAAAATTTTTATTTTTTTTAAATATTTACTTGATGACTTATCAACTTGATAAAGTGACTTATCAACTAAATCGGCTGACCAAGTTTCATCTTTATATAATTGTATTATCCTTTCTCTTCTAAACTTTGTTATTTGAGGACTGAATACATCTTTAGCTAGTAGTTGTTGTTTAGTTTTAATTGTAATTGTGGGTTTGACTCTCTGCCTTGCAGAGACTTCATTCACCAACGTATTTGAGGGAATATTCATTAACCATAATTGAAAACAAAATTATCTATCTGTTCCTGATCAATAAAATTTGTTGATAAAAGTTGTTTAAATATATTTAACATTTCATCATGTAATCTATCATAAACAGCTTTTGTTTCTAGTATAAGTACTTCCAGTCTTTCTGTTAAATTGTCACTGTTGGCCAGCTATGACCACTAGCTTTTACTTCATCACTCTCGTAAAAAGTTTCTTCCTCTTCTTCTTCTACTGCCCCTTGTTCATAATCACTAGTATTGCGTTGGTATATTTCATCTCCGCTAGTGAAGACCGTTATTGTTGATGCAGCACCAGCTAATATTCATCTTTTAAAATTTGATTGTTTACGTTTAGTACCTCATCTTCGTTTTTAACCGATATCCCTTAGAAATTATTTTATTTTATTTTAATCACCTTTTATGTCACTTTCAGTTACATCTTTATTATCAATAAACATAGAAAAGCGTTTAGAAAACTCATAGACTTTACATTTTTATATACCATCACGTACTAGAGATATGTCTATACCATTTAATTTAAATTTATTTAAATTTGGACCAACTGATTTTAATTCGAATTGTTTATTTGTTTGTTTACCCCTTACTAATTAAAAGTAAATCATTTCATTATCTACAGAAGAACATTTCACCTTTTTTTCTTTTAATGTTACAGGTGGAATGGGTGGCGTGATGAGAGAACGGCTCGTTCATCAAGAAAGCTGCTTTGTTGCTTGTACCTCACCCTCTTTGAGGTGTTTTTGGTGAAGTCGCTTCACGGATGGGTATTCGTCCCATGTTTCACTAACGGCTAGTGATGCTAAAGTTTGGTTTTGAAGAGCATGCATTGTTTCTCCATGGGCCTGACATGCTTCGCTATTAGTATTTGAAAAATTAGTTACTCTTCTTTGTCACCATAATCTTGTTGTTGTTTTAGTTTAATTTCTAATCTATTTCGTCTGTTTAGTTTTTCTAGTTTAGTTAATTCTATAAGTGTTTTTAGATTAGACATTTTTATGTTTATAATACAGCACAATTCCAGTTTTTAATTTTTGGTTCTTAGTTTTGTTTTAGTTAAGACTACAATTAATGTTAAGGATATGGTTATAGTTTTAGTTTTTGTTAAGACTATAACTTGTGTTAAGATAAAAAATAAATATTAGGACTATAACCCGTGTAAAGATAGATCCTTTTATTGAGTAATAGCGGCTAGGAGTAACTCGTTGTTATAATTAAGAGTTAGGTCTTTAATATGTGTTATTGATAAGTCTGTGTCCGTGTCTTTGTCTTTGTCTTTGTCTAACTCAAGTCCTTACTTTATTTATAGCTATATTGAAGTAGTATTAATTACTTACTAAATACCCATCGAATAGATATGAGTTTTCATCAGGATAGCTTTTTTTATTATTTACATATATTCTTTTATCACCGAAAGTGTTGAAACTAGTCTTATTTATATTTGTTGTTGTGATATTATCTGCTACTTTTTGTATTCTACATTCATCTACAGTTCTCTCTGTGTCATAAATTAGTGCATTATATTAGTCTTCATGTTTAGCGTTGTTACATTTCTTTATTCCTTTTCTTTGGCTCTCCCTTTACCACAATATCTGAAACTATATGTCTTCGGGGAGAGAGTTACAAACTCCTCCATAGGTTAAACTCCGAACTCATGTTTGATTTTACCTGGAAATTTTTCGTTGCTGTCGTCTGGTGTAGATTGTCTAGGTCCATGTGTTCATCAAAAACATTGCCGCTAAGAAAGGTTAATACAAAACAATCAGTATCCATTTAATGTAGTTGTAAATCTTTTAGTGATCGTTGTAGACTATTATAGAATACATCATACATTTGTAGTTTACTTAATTTTATTATAGTAATACCTACATATATCGGTAAATCATATTTAATTTTTTTTGTAAATTTAAGTTGGCTATAATCCTTATATCTAGTTATATTCTTAAAAGATGATTTACATAAACTTTTCATTATCTTTTCTTTATAGTATAAAAACTTATTTTGAAGGAACGAATGGTATTCCTGAACATTCTTCCATATAATGAGTTCACCATTAATTTGCTTACTTTCTTCTCTGCATCAGTTTTAGCGGATTTTTCTAGTATTAATATCAATATATTCTCTATTTATTAAGCCTTGTTTAAATTGAATTACTCTGTGTTTTTTAGTAACTTTAGCGCCAATCCAAAGATAGAAATTCAACGTTTTATAATGAACCATATGTTCATCTTTATTGTTTTGGTCTAATAGTCTTCTAGTTCTACATTTCTCTCTTTCTCAATAGCCCAACTCATTATCATTTATCTATCTTTTATGAGGCATTAGAGATAGTTGCTCTGTTTTATCTTCAAATGTATCGATACAATCATAATCACAAACTATTCAATAACCATAATCACTATCATCTGGAGTATTTAATATTTTATTTAGAGATGAAGTAATGTACTTGAAATCCTTATAAGGTCGATTTTCCATCATTGCCCAAACATAGAGGTTGTTTGCTTCTATACACCAGATCGAACTCCGGCCATGCTCTGCCATAGTCTTTTTATTGCTACTATTAACATGCATATTGCCCTCTATACCACATATACCAATTGTCTAAGCTTCAATAAAATCATCTAACATGTGTTTATCTTATAATGGACCTTATACAGTACCACTTGACATTGACCAGCCATCAAAACTTTAACCGGGGAGACTTACATAGTGAAGAGATTTGAGCTTGAATACTTTCATACTTAGTTTAACATATTCATTCTTGCAACATTCTAAATTAACAACATCATTCTGTAAAAACACTACAGTTAGATCTCTACCATTTTAATGTCTGTTTTCATTATTAAAGATATCTACTTCTCCTTGTGTTGGTAATTTATTAGAGAAAGAGAAAGGATTTGAAGTCTTCTATTTTTAGATTTCCGATAGTTTCTTTGTAGAAGTCTAAAATTTAGTATTCATATGGATATGGAGTCTAAGATTTACATCCGTATGTATCTGACATCTATAGGCATAGCTAACAAGTTATAACTATCTATGAATTTAGGATAATTTATACTAAACATATTAGACTTAACAGCAGCTAGTGGTACGTTGTCCTCTTTTCTTTTGTCATTAATCTGTTTTAAAAATTCACTATATAGTAGATTCAAATCATAGCCATGCTATTGTGGAATACAACGGGAATGAAGTTTTCTTGTTTATATTTTGGGTTACATATTTTACAAACTGGCCCTGTATATTTACTAGTTTCATGACAGTGGTCTCTCACTTTATTAATACATGTTTTACCACATTTTTGGCAATTGTTATTGGCTTCGTAATATGGTTTATCTTATTTATTAGATATCATCTTTTTGTTGTATTTGCGATTATTCTCATTTTCTATGTCTAATAGATCTCTAGCAAATCTTTCGATACAGTCAAGACCGAAGTAGTATTTGGAGTTAGTGTTAAGCGAGACATCGTTAGTGGCATCCCCAACGTCTTCGTCAGTGGCATCCGCAACGTCTTCGTCGGTGGCATCCCCAACGATTTCATCGGTGGCATCCCCAACGTCTTCAACCGTGCTTCGCCACATAAAACCCACACCTATAGGTGTATGTTTGGCAATTACATACTTGTTAGAGTGCTTTGTGACGTTGCAAACACAACTTTTTATACCGATAGTTGTAATATTTTTCATTTTTTGACGTTTGTGTTCATTTATGAAAAAAGTATGTTTCTACTTAGGGCGAACAATTTCTGGTTTTAATGAGTTTAAATATGTGTTTGTCATATTTAATTTGTCAACTAAACTAATATGTACACCTGTTGCAATATTAACATTTGATAAAATTTTTATTTGGTCTATCAATTAGGGTTTCTGTTGTTTTAATTAGAGCACAGTGTTCGACTCCATCATTTTTCAAAACTAATACACTAACATTTCTTTGGTCTCTATTAAAAACATTGACCGATTTAAGCAATTCTACTTTACCATCACCACAGGTTGTGTATACCCCTATGTTAATAATGTATAATTTCTGTATTCTTAATACATAAGCAATGTGCTTGAAATCCTTATAACTATCTGTGAATTTAGGATAACCTATACTAAACATATTAGACTTAACAGCAGCTAGTGGTACGTTGTCCTCTTTTCTTTTGTCATTAATCTGTTTTTAGAATTCACTATATAGTAGATTCAAATCATAGCCATTACTATTGTGGAATACAACGGGAATGAAGTTTTCTTGTTTATATTTTGGGTTACATATTTTACAAACTGGCCCTCAATATGTACTAGTTTCATGACAGTGGTCTCTCACTTTATTAAAACATGTTTTACCACATATATGGCAAGTGTTATTGGCTTCGTAATATGTTTTATCTTCTTTATTAGATATCATCTTTTTGTTGTCTTTGCGATTATTCTCTTTTTCTATGTCTAATAGATCTCTAGCAAATCTTTCGATACAGTTAAGACCGAAGTAGTATTTGGAGTTAGTGTTAAACGAGACATCGTTAGTGGTATCCCCAACGTCTTCGTCAGTGGCATCCGCAACGTCTTCGTCGGTGGCATCCCCAACGATTTCATCGGTGGCATCCCCAACGTCTTCAACCGTGCTTCGCCACATAAAACCCACACCTATTGGTGTATGTTTGGCAATTACATACTTGTTAGAGTGCTTTGTGACGTTGCAAACACAACTTCCTATACCGATAGTTGTAATATTTTTCATTTTTTGACGTTTGTGTTCATTTATGAAAATAGTATGTTTCTACTTAGGTCGAACAATTTCTGGTTTTAATGAGTTTAAATATTTGGTTGTCATATTTAATTTGTCAACTAGACTATTATGTACGCCTGTTGCAATATAAACATTTGATGAAGATTTTATTTGGTCTATCAATTAGGGCTTCTGTTGTTTTAATTAGAGCACAGTGTTCTACTCCATCATTTTTCAAAACTAATACTCTAACATTTTTTCGGTCTCTATTAAAAACATTGACCGAGTTAAGCAATTCTACTTTACCATCACCACAAGGTGTGTATACCCCTATGTTAATATTGTATAATCTCTGTATTCTTAATACATAAGCAAGGTCATCTTCACCTTGTTGGCTTGATTAATTTAGATTATTTACATAAATTATTTCACGATTTGCATGGTCTCTAGCTGGATGTAGCCAAGCGGTAATAGATAGTTTTAGACAATTATAATTGTTTTTACGTATATTTATTATTGATTTAGAATTTTTTAGATCTGTTGGTAAACCTATATAGCTACCAGTAGATGTTTTAGTTGGTTCAATATATAGCTGAATGCTTCTTACCTCAAGAAACTCAAAATCATAACCTTCATAGATTTCTTTTTCAAGATCTAGCAATTGTTTGGAGTTACCGTAATCAAAAACAGCCTTATGAATAATATAGACAGTGTTCAAGAACGTTTTCGTGATTTTAATTTCTTTGGTTCTCCTCTTGTACTCACACTTGTCTGTAATCTTATGTTTAAAGCTATTAACTTTTATAAACTGGTAACAGTCTTTTAGTTCTTCTAACTAGTAATTAATTGCTTCAACAATATCTTCAATGTAAATTCCAGTTTTATCAGTTATACAAAATTCTCCGCGTTCAAACTAAAGTTTATATCATAGATTTTAGTATTCTCCGAATAATTTCTATTGTGACTATATGAGTGGGTACTACGGGCTTTTTTACTTCTAGAAGTTTCATTACATTCTTAACGTTCAAATTTAATTCTAGTATAATTAATGTCAAGAATTGCAGTTATAGCCTTAGTCACAGTTAGAGGTTTAGTTTGAGTTTTAGTCTTAGTCTTAGTTTTAGTCTCAGCTTCATTTTCATAAATAATCAGCTCTCTAGTTTTTTCTATGTGTTCGCTTGTTAAAGTTTGTGAGAACGTCTTTCTTTGAATTGAAAGATAAATTGCAGATAATCGTTGCTTCTGTTGATATCCATTTATTTAGGGAAAATATGAATTTTCAAAATGAGAAAATTGCTTTCAAAATGTCTTAATTGTAGAAATAAACAGTGGCAAGAATTTTGCTATAAATGTAGAAAACAAATTTATGAATGCTTTATATGTAAAGTCGTCATTAAAGAGAAAGATAGAAATGAGCATATGAGTAAACATTATAACGAAGTGGAGTTGTAAGTTGTATTTAATTTGTAGTATGTGTAGGCCTAATAAACATATTTCATATTTCTCGTTTAAAATAAATAATTGCAGTTTATGCTTTCATTTACGTAGATGTTGATTTAGCCGTACTAGAGATAGATATAACGAGCATGTTAAAATATATAAAATTTAGGGAGAAATTTATGATATTGGGGTATATATTTTTTATTTTCTAGAAAGGGAGGAATATCTTGCTTTAGCAAAATCCTTAGAGTTAAACTGGTTTTTTGTTGAACACTTTTTTGCAAGTTGGTTCTAACTGCTTTTTACACGGTCTCATTAGTTACACTAGTATCTGGGGACTTCCACTGGTGACAGTGGATTTAAAACCCAAACTATCCGTCTGATAACGGTTAATTACCACATTAATTCTGTACTAGTGGATTGCATTAAGTGAGACAAGAAATGATAATTTTAAAATGTATAAGAGTGGGAAATATATGTGTGCGTATAGTAGTGGATAAAATAGGGGTACAGATTAGACGCGTGATTGGGACCAACTTCCCTCTACGTGGAAAGTGTGTAGGGAAGTAGGACAAATCGGGTGGCTGGTCGGTACCCTTCTTTTATTCACTACTTATTTTATGTCTCCTTGTATGAGATGTCACATCTAATCAAGATTAAATCAATCAATAACTCCATTAAATAAATTGTTGTTAAAGGTCTCAGTCAATTTCAAAACTATATATACAAATATTTTGTAGCATTAAAATAGTATCATCAAGTAGAATGCAATTTAAAGTCTATTTTTTATTACAATTGAAAAAGTTCACTTAAGTTTAGAAACAAATCAGTAAAATAAGTGTTTCTCAGAGGAGTGTTTTTTGTTAAAACAAATTTTTCAGTTATTTCGTTTTTATTTAATTTTTAAATTTGGATTCACTCTTTTGTGTTATCGTTTAAAAGTTTTCTGTTACTTTTTTATTTGTAAAACTATTATTTCAATGTAAGTTCCTGGCGGCATAACTCATCGCGAGTGTTCAGCAATATATTCCGTTTTGCTATATGTATCGTTTCGAGAGTTATGGGTTATGTTGCACATTGCACTTACCAATTTTACGCTTCTCAAACGCACGTGAGATACCACAACGTCTCCTTACATGCTGACCTACAGGAGAGTCTGTTTCTTGAACTTCTGCGTAGTTAAATTCCTGCAGGTTACCCGACATAAGCGGCTCTGCATCCTTTACAAGTTATTTTGTATGCCACGTAAGATTTCAGGCGGTGAACAAAACTAGACCTTAATGATGGTAAGCTGGATTTGAATTCGCTTGTTTTAGTGATCTCAATAAAATATGCTATTTTATGCTTTTTTTAGTGTAATGCTTAATTTGCTTCTATATTGCAGAGAAATTGTGGGAACCGCTTTTCGTTTTCGCTCAACTTTTGACTTGCTTTCCGCTGTAGTTTTTGCGTTTTTCGATGTGTTGCTCAAAAGTTCTGCTGTTGTCAGATCTGCAATTCTTGGCGACAATTTTTCCGGATACTGATTTTCCGCCATGTGTTTTCGGTAACGTCAGCAAACTTGCCAGTTGCTTATAGATCGATGGATTGTAACCTTGACAAATTTTTTTAAGCTGGAGGGGTTCAGAATTGTCCCGGATTCTGTTGGCTTTTTGAAATATTTTGCTTTTCTCTTCCTCAAAGTAGGGTGAATGCGATATCGAGGAAAGCTAGTTCAGGATGTACATTCGCTTTTTCTATTGTGCTTGCCGAATTGTATGCAAGTTTTTTTTACAAATTGGAGCAAATTTTTTGGGTCGTTATTTGCTGTGTTAATGGGGGTCGTCTATTGTCATAAATTACAGTGCATCTTTATTTCTCAGTTTTTGTTTCTCCAGAGCTCATCTCGTTCTCAGCACTTATTTATCATTCTCTTATCTTATCATCTAGTGATACAACTTGCCATTCCCCTAAAGCTCAAGTTTTGACTTGCTATCAGATTCGAAGTTTCGATATTAGCGCCCTGCACCTTCTCAAAAAGTGGATTAAAAAATTGTTTAATTTGTGATAAGTACTTCCCAGAATAGAAAAACGGGGCGCAGTGGTGTGTTTTCCTTGCGACTAAATTCCATAAGACATTAAATTAATACAATGGTTTTTGTTGTTGTTTCGCTGCTTCTGTTTGCAGGTTTGATAGTCCCCCAGTCATCAGGTTTTAAAATATTGTCCACTTATTTCTACAGAGATGGCAATCGCTGAACAGTTGCAATGTGCAGGCGTTATTTCAGAGTAACTTTCGTTGACGAAACGTCACATTATTGCTATTATTCTATTTTTCAGTCGAGCAGCGTTCTCGAATTCAACGTATTTGTCCGCTTTATTCAGAAGTCGACAGTTTTTGAAGACAAACTGCCCTCGAGCTTTTTCGGTACGTTTTTTTTAACGAGCATAAAGATATCGTTTTTCCTTCCTTTTGCAGCTTCCGGCAGATCGATGCAGTTCGAATCTTCGTTCATCATCTTTGACAGAAACAACAGATTGTTTAGTTGTAGAAACATCGGCAGTGGAAGGATATTCAGCAGTCTAAGTTGGTTTTCATAACTGAGTTTTCTGAGTCTAGTGATCCACTTCACAGATTCTTTCTGGAAACAATTCATTGTCGTCTATTGTCATAAATTACAGTGCATCTTTATTTCTCAGTTTTTGTTTCTCCAGAGCTCATCTCGTTCTCAGCACTTATTTATCATTCTCTTATCTTATCATCTAGTGATACAACTTGCCATTCCCCTAAAGCTCAAGTTTTGACTTGCTATCAGATTCGAAGTTTCGATATTAGCGCCCTGCACCTTCTCAAAAAGTGGATTAAAAAATTGTTTAATTTGTGATAAGTACTTCCCAGAATAGAAAAACGGGGCGCAGTGGTGTGTTTTCCTTGCGACTAAATTCCATAAGACATTAAATTAATACAATGGTTTTTGTTGTTGTTTCGCTGCTTCTGTTTGCAGGTTTGATAGTCCCCCAGTCATCAGGTTTTAAAATATTGTCCACTTATTTCTACAGAGATGGCAATCGCTGAACAGTTGCAATGTGCAGGCGTTATTTCAGAGTAACTTTCGTTGACGAAACGTCACATTATTGCTATTATTCTATTTTTCAGTCGAGCAGCGTTCTCGAATTCAACGTATTTGTCCGCTTTATTCAGAAGTCGACAGTTTTTGAAGACAAACTGCCCTCGAGCTTTTTCGGTACGTTTTTTTTAACGAGCATAAAGATATCGTTTTTCCTTCCTTTTGCAGCTTCCGGCAGATCGATGCAGTTCGAATCTTCGTTCATCATCTTTGACAGAAACAACAGATTGTTTAGTTGTAGAAACATCGGCAGTGGAAGGATATTCAGCAGTCTAAGTTGGTTTTCATAACTGAGTTTTCTGAGTCTAGTGATCCACTTCACAGATTCTTTCTGGAAACAATTCATAGGACAACTAATTTCCATAGGAAATAAGATCTGTTCGTGCTCGGAAGGTCATTAATCTGAACGGATTAGATGAATATTTGGTTGTGGAATGTTTATCTTGTTTTGCCTTAGATTAAATGACTGGGGCAGCAGAGGACACTGACTCGGAAGATGAGTTGCCGTCCGGATGGGAAGAACGTGCTACAGCCCAAGGTTGGGTTTATTATACAAATCACAATACAAAAACAACTCAATGGGAGCATCCATTGTCTGGAAAGCGTAAGGTAATAAATTCCGGCCTTCCCTACGGATGGGAGACACAATTGGATAACGATGGAAATATTTACTTTGTTGATCATATTCAAGGCAGAACAACATATACAGACCCCCGACTGGCGTTCGCTACAGAAATAAGCTCAACTTCGGGGAAAAAGGTGGCTTTCAGTAGCAATAGCAGTGCAGCTGAGGTGCTATATGACGTAGATCTGAAAAGTAAATGCGCGCTTGTTACTGGAGGTACATCTGGCATTGGTTTCGAGACTGCAAAGGAACTTGCATTTCGCGGATGCCACGTAATTATTACTGGACGGAGTGATGACCGCGGTAAAACAGCAGTAGAGAAAATGAAATCTGAATATAAAAGCCTACAAGTTGAATTTATGCAAGTTGATCTCGCCAGCCTATCATCTGTTTCCTCGTTAGCCAGTCGGATAAAAATCAGAAATCTGCATCTGAATATTCTCATTTTAAATGCCGCCGTCTTTGACCAGCCGTACTCATTCACGGATGATGGTATCGAAACCACTTTCGCTGTTAACTATTTGTCCCATTGTTACCTAGCACTGCTGTTATTACCAAATCTAGCGGCATCTTCTCTCGGGAGAATCCTATTTGTTTCCAGTGAGAGCCACAGGTTTCACAATTTGAGTGGTAGTCCAGAAATTTTGGATTTCGATAAATATTCCAATCCATCGTACAAGCAATATTCAACCGTTGGTGTCTACAACAGAACGAAACTGTTGATGATATTGTTTTGCCGCGCTTTCCAAAATAAATTATCAAAGTCACCTATTTTAGCTGTTGCAATTCATCCTGGAAATTTAATTTATACAAATTTATATTTTGGAGGAGTTAGTCGAAGGTTTGGATTAATCTCGTGGTTTATGAGGCCGTTTAATAAAACTGTAAGCCAAGGAGCCGCTACATCTTGCTATTGCGCTACTGCCCTTGAAGTGTGCTACTATCCAGGAGGCTATTTTAATGGATGTCGGCCTGTCTTCCCGGCTTCTGAGTGCGAAATTCGGGAAAACCAGGAGTATGTATGGAAATCAACTTTGGCACTATTGAAAGAGAAAGTTGGTTTTGAGTTTGAAGACATTCGGTCAAGTCTTAGGAAGTCATAATGTATTGATGTTTTTACCAATAAGTGGCTTTTAGAATTTGTTTTGTATAAATGAAAATAAAATTATCAATTATAAACTTATATTAGTTATCTGCTTTCTTTTCAATTCATTTGAATACCATCCCAGTTTATAACTGTAAAAAGCTGCATATGTTTCATTCCAGAGATAATATTTGTACCACTTGGCGATGTTGTTTGGTTTTAATCGAGACCTGTCCTTTTTTGCATCAATTATTCGTATCCAATTTGAAGGGATAAACAGAATGAACCCGTGGAAAAGAAGTCAAGTTGTAGTACTCAGCCTTTTGATCTAAAAAGGGCATGTTGCACTGAATTTGACTGGAGGGTAGAATTTGTTCATGATAATAATTTTTATAACTTATAGCTAAATCTGATTAAAGTCACATCGGTTTTGTAACCTCGGTTACTTGGTTGCATTGGCGTTTCCTCAAATTAGCAAATTTAATTATATTAATTTTTTTATTATGTATGTTTTTTTTTCAATCTGTGACTTTTAGGTTTTTTAAATAACTGGCCTCTTTATGAACTAGTTTGTATTTTCATTGAATTAAAAAACATCCCCACAAGCGTCACTAAAGCTTCTTAGTATATAGCAATCGATTTGGCTAAATTTTGAGGATGATTTCCACTCAGATCCAATGCCTTCATTTTGAGTTTTACATAACTTTAATTCGATATTCTTTGTTTAATTCGATAGCTTTCGAATATGTTCAACAAAATTGTTGGGTTTCTTAAACTAGCCGTTTCTATATTTTCTATGATTTGCATAATGCAATTAACTGCTTGATCCAATCCCTAAAACTTTGGTAGTCAGCCATAAATGTTTAAAAATTGGCTTTACATTAAGAAATACTTTGTGATATTTTTTACTGACAATACACTATGGTAAACAGTAAAAGGACAGAGCAGCTTATCCATGTTCTCTATTAAGCGGAGAAAACGAGAACAATATCACTCTCAAAATTTGTAAAATCTTTTCCTAATGAATTGTCTTCTGTAGTATTGAACCTCATCAATTTTTCTTTGGAAAAAGGAGTTTTCCCTCAGGCTCTTATACAAGCAATTGTTAAACCTCACATTAGAAACGTTAATCTTTATCCTGAGGGTTTTGCAAACTATCGACCAATATCAAACATGTTATACATCGAAGTTATTAGAAAGATCAGCTCTTGTACAACTTACCGATCACCTAGAGAGCAATGCCTTGTTCTGTGTTTTTCACACTGCCTATAGAAAGTTTTCAACAGGAAGCGCGCTACTAAAAGTCACCAATGACATGTTACTTAATTTAGAGCTAAAAAGAGCAGTTTTTACATTCGACTCGATCTATCGCCAGCCTTTGATACACTGGATCATGAAATACTTCTATCAATTCTTGAGGTTAGCCTTGGTTTCCCAGGTTCTGTTCTCTGTTTCCTAAAAAGCTATCTGAGTGGTCGATCTCAGAAAGTATTAATAAAATATGTGTTGTCTTCGGAACAAGAAATAATAATTGGGGTACCGCAAGGATGAGTTTTAGGTCCGCTACTTTTCTCCTGCTATTTGCTGCCATTGGAGCTCATATTTAAACAGCTGCATATTAACTCATTTCTATGCGGACAATACCGTTATTCATTTTTTCTATGAGAAAACGGTGACACAGAAGTTTGATTATTAGCACCTCATAGAAATGATTTTACGGCGCCAAACTGAAACTGAATACCAGTAAAACAGAATTTTATGAAAGTAGTGCAAAATATTTCTTTCAATGCCGATCTAAAGCTTTTCTCCAAATTTTCGAATCATGTGAAATTCGTTGACTTCATTCTGGATGACAATTTTTTTTTTCAAAGAAAATCACCTCAGTTACTTCTGCCTGCTACTTTATGCTACGGAAGATCTATTCTATCAGAAACACAGTTGACAACGATGTCCTAATAGAGTTGGTAAGAGTTATGATTATTTCGGGGCTTGAATACAGCAATTCGCTTTACTGTGGATTACCTGCTCTACTTCATGGGAAGTTACAACGGGCAATGAATTGTGCATGCAGGCTGAAATTTCGACTGTCACCCGGAACACCAACTTCAATATTCATCAAGCAGCTACATTGGTTACCTGTGCAGAAACGGGCGTTGTTCAAAATTTTGCTTTTTGGTCATCGCCTAATTCATCATCCTCAACGAGTTCCGGGGTATTCTTAGCTCTCTTGTGTCTCGCAATGATAAATTTACAAGATGCCAGTATATCTACAACCTTCAAATCTCGGTCACTAAAACTAACTTCGGAAGGAAGGTCTTTCAGCCATGCAATTCCTCATGAATGGAACAAACTGCCATTTGAATTAAAGCCAATACCAGATGAGCTTACTTATAGGAAGAAACTGAAAACTTCTATTCTGATCGTTTTATTTTGAAGCACTTTTGAATATTTAAATGGTGCCTAAACCTATAATAATAATAATAAATAATAATAAAAAACTTCACTCATTTTTCAGGCCTTTCCTCAAATCAGCTTATGAGCAAGTATCATGTCTAAGGAGCAGAATCCGGCTTTACGTAGTTTGCTCATTCCAAAAATTTGATACTCTTCCAGCTGTCTTTTCTGTTCAGTGCTCGAAAAGTAAATCTAAATAAAACATTTCTTTTGAAGTTGCAAATATAATGGTGTTTCTCGGGATCGAAAGCTTCTCAACCAATTCAAAAATCCTTTCATTTTGAAGCTCCGCTTCATTGAGTTAGAGCTCGCTCTGGGAGAACATCAAATAATCTATGGTCTGATTTCAACTAATCAAGTTGAAAAACATATCTTGCTAGTACGATGACGGCGTTTTTATAAACTGCTCTCAAACGAAGTTTGTAGCAATTTTATTAGTACTCTTTCTCTTTTTAAGCGATTTTTCTCGTGACCGATTGTTCGTCGGACCCATTTGACTTTTCGTCCTTAAAAACGGGATAACAGGTAGCGCCCAGCGGGCATTAAGTTTCATCAGATTCCCTTAGCCGAGTTTTGTAGTCTAATAAGTGCTGAGTGTGCTGAAGCTACTAAGAAGGCCATAGTTTAAGGCTGAAAGATCTTTTTTATGAGTTTTTGAGCCCCAAATGTTGCAATTTTCCGTCTTTTTTCGTAATTTTTAAAATTTTTCGTTGGACCAGTCTGAAATGGAGACTGTTTAAAGTTCTTTTGCAAGACGGCAAGTTCTTTTGAGAGCTATTTAATTTGGTAATCCAAACAAAAACGCGCAGTTTATACTAATTTTCACAATTTTTTTCAAGCTTTTGAAGATTTTTGTCATTTTTTGAGTTTTTTGGCCTTAGTTGTCAAGGAACCTCCTCTAGGGTTTGATAATAGGTTAGTGCATAATTTCTAGTGGTAATGAAATGGTTTTCAACATTTTATCGTCTCTAATTTTAGCTTTTTTTAAAAACTTTCAATTTTTCATTTTAAATTGTTTGTCCAATTTTTTAGGTTGCTCCACCATCAAGAGCCAAGGAACCTACTCTAGTGTTTGATATTAGGTTACTGCATAATTTCTAGATGTAAGGATTGTTTTTCAAGTTTTTATTATAACAAATTTGAGCATTTTTTAAAAAACTTGCATTTTTTTCAAGTTCTTTAAACTTTTTGAATACTTTTGAATTATTTTTCGGCACGATGGACCACCTCCAAGGTTCAATAATAAGCTGCTGCGTAGTTTCAGGTGTTAATAGAATGGTTATCAACATTTTAACGGCACATGTGTTCCAAGTTTGTGGATTTTTATGAGCCAGTGAAACTATTTAAGGCTTGAATTGGGGATACTGGATAGTCTCTTAAGAAAATAAAAGTTTGCTGAAGATATTAATTTTACGAATTTTAGCAAGCTTTTGTTAAATTTTGCAATTGTTTTTAGAAATACTTTTGTCCTATTCTGAATTCAACGATAATTACTGGCCAAAAGAAACTTTTTATGTCTTGCAGATTGGTTACTTGACATAACTCCAGAAACAAAAAATGGTTTTGAACGCTTTTTCCACTGCGAAATCTGGAAGCTAACAAGGCTAGAAAACTAGAACTTGCAGAGTCAAATCCCATCGCGGAAAGTATTCCTAGTGCTCTCTCTCTCTCTCTCTCTCTCTCTCTCTCTCTCTCTCTCTCTCTGTGTGTGTCGGTTGGGGTTTCTTTCCTTCTCTTTCTTGGTAACGTTTTTTCTCTCAAACTATCTTTCGCTCTCTTTCCTGAACTCTTCAGCCGCTGTTATGTGGCGTGATGTCATCGTGTATTACCATCACCTCACGCTCCTTCAATTAAGCTAAAGCTGGCATCACTAAACCGCGACTTGCTGCAGACGAAGCCAACCGCTCGCCTGTCTTTTGAGGGCAATTCGTCCGACGTTTGTCGGTTATGTTCTAATTAATATTGCTGAATTAAATCAAGGTTTGCTATATTGAGCTTTCTAAATGTTTTCCTTAAATGAAATAATGATTTAGTTTCCTTATTAAAACATGGAAGTTAGTGGAAGTGTTAGTGAGATAATAAATACAATACAAGTCAACACGTGTAAAAGAAATATCAAAAGACCTCAGCTTTATAATTATCTGCCTTAATCTTTAGCCGAGTTGAGTTCGAAATTTGATTTCTGTTGCATCAACATTCTGGTGAAAGTTAGATCGATTTTTTTTTCAAAACATGCTCCGAATTTTAAAAACCTTTGGCTCTTTTAATGTGCGCTATAATGTTCGCGTCTTAAGTGAATCTACTTTTTAGGAGCTAGAAAGTTTTTGTCTAAATTTTTGAATTGAACTTTCGTATTAACGGATATATCTCAATTGCAAAAGAAGTGTAATCCTTTTTTGAAATCATACGCCCTCTGTTTTAATACATCAAAATTTCAGTGTTGGATTTTTTCAAGGTGATAATGTCTGAGAGCTTTTCGGGAAACGTGAAGAGATCGGTGGAAGATTTCACTAGTGGGACTGCCCCTCACGAGGATGAGACCTCTCGAAAGAAGTTCAAGTCCGAAGAGAAATCTTTTCATGGCATTGATTTTGACACCGAGATTGAAACACAGCTTAGATGTCTAATGAAGACGGGCGACGCAGGTGCGATTATTGGAAAAGGAGGTGCCAATGTAAGAAGAATGAGAGACGAGTATAATCTGCAGATTTCGCTTCCGAATTCGATGTCAGTGGAACGAATTATGCAAGTTAGAGGCTGCATCAAAAACATTGGAGACTGCCTGTTTGACTGTTTCCATCTAATCCAAGGCGAAACAGCTTCCGAAGGTACTGAGGATACAAAAGTTGAGTGTAGAATGCTGATTCACACTCCCTTTGTCGGAGGTTTAATTGGCTACAAAGGGGAACGTATCAAGGAGATCCGAGAGCGAAACAGCTCTGACATTAAAATCTACGAGGACTGTTGTCCTGGTAGCACTGAAAGAGTGTTCAAGATTGACGGCACTATATCTGTGGTAGTATCGTGTGTCATGTATGTACTATATTTGCTGGAACTTCCTGAGATCAAGTCGAGGCATAATCCAAACAAACCAGGCCCACGGCGACTTATCCAGTACGATCCACTTAACAATGCGGATTTGAACGATGGTGCATTTCGAGCGCCGCCGCCTCCAGGACCTGGCTTTAACTTCCGAGGATATAGTGATGATATTAATTACGAAGACTACCGACAGTTCCATGGTACTCGGCAGCCCGTATTTTTCGAGGATATGCCTGGTCCAGTTAATACGGCAACTTTAACAGTCAGTTCTGAAAACGCTGGGGCTATTATTGGTACCGGAGGTCGCAACATCAACGTGGTGCGTCAACGAAGTCGAGCTGAGGTGAGAATTGAGGACTCCAAAGATGATGGCGCTACGCGAAACGTCCAAATAACTGGCACTGA
The DNA here is from genome assembly GCF_964194025.1 of Convolutriloba macropyga. Taxonomy (NCBI): domain Eukaryota; kingdom Metazoa; phylum Xenacoelomorpha; order Acoela; family Convolutidae; genus Convolutriloba; species Convolutriloba macropyga. The sequence continues at coordinate 20,718,542 of NC_134475.1, forward strand.
TAGTCAGATTGAATACGCTAAGTTCTTGATCGAACAATTTGTGAACGAAGATCGCGCTGACCGCGGGGGCCGAGGCAGCGCAGGAGGTAGTCGCGGAGGTGGAAGCCGTGGTAGCAGAGGCGGACGTGGTGGAACATCACGAGGTAGCTATCAGGGATCTCGTGGTGGTGGTCGGGGTGGATACCAATCGGGTACTGGCGCTGGAAGAGGGAGTTCTACTAGTTCCAGTGGTGGCCGTAATGGTGATGACAGCTCTGGTGGTAATGATTTTCAAAGTTATCAGAGCACCCCTCCTGTTTCAAATAGCTACGGATTTGCTTCTTATTATGCCACCCCTGTTCCGGGAGCAATGGGTAACCAAGCTCAAACCCAAGCCACTTACTTTACCCCCGCCCCTGGTTCCACCCCTGCTACAGCCCCGCCCGTTATGACAAGTATGACACCGTTTGCTATGGCAAGTAGCGGAGCTCAAGTTACTCAGTCGCCTTACGTGACTGCGCAAACAGCCCTGGCTGGTTACGGCACTGTACAAGCCCCTCCTGGGAGTTATAATTATGGAGCCCCCCAACAATCGATGAATGGCATGTCCGCATACGGAGGATACTAAAGATTACCAGTGGGCGGTTATGGGTTACTCTGGTTTTGATTGACTCATTTACTCCATTCCACACTCTCATGGAAAAGATTGATATTTATTTACTCCAAACCAACCCCCGTACATGAAGAGGAAAGACTACCCACCTAACCTAACCAGCCCAACCCAAACCGACGAATCGAATGCAACCCCTCACTTTTACAGCTACCCTTCCACCCACCCGCCCACTCTTGTGATTATTATTGGACCGATAATCTGCATGCAGTCTCAAAGACTAAATCTGTTTGGCTCTTTGTCTTGGAAATTGACGACGATGCCAGTACTCGTTAAGAATTTTCGTTTAAGTTGATTTGTATGGTCAAAATGGACAGAGTAATTATTTGAAATATACCAGCTTAACCCGTATAATTCAAAACGATTCCTTAATACCCCTCTCCATATTAGTCTGATAGCTGCTTTGTTTATAATACCAGTTGCCAATGTAATCACAATCTTTGCTAAGATACTAAAGAATTATTGGAAACCCAGCCTAACTATTGACTGTTTGCGTTTAAACAAGATGACTCTCTAAGCATGCTCTTGACAGTAAATCCCCACCCCAGCTAAAATGCAGGAAAGTTTTTTAAAAGAACTTTTAGAAAATGAAAATTAACAAAGCCCGATCAGACCAATCGTGATCTCACCTACCACAATCGAGTTAACTTTTGAGCAAATATTTAAGTTAAAATAAACGTTCTCCGCCGTATGACCACTTTTTTCAACCCTATGCATCAGCTCGGGCTTGTCAAGCTCGAGTGACGCGTTTGTTAAGGTATCCATTTCGTCGTATCATAAGGCAACGAGCATGCTAGTAACACTCTCTAAACTTATGATCCTAGCTGAAAGATATCAAAGCACGGGAAAAATAATGACTTTCCTTCGAAAACTGAGGATGGATGTATAAGCTTACAGTTTAAAAGTGGGGTTAGAATCTGATATACCAGAAATCTCATGAAATCTAAGTCCTTTATAATACTCTTGGAAACGAATAAAGACAACTTGGTGAAAAAGATTCGCAATTACATAAGAATTGCAATTAAATAAGATAACGCAATGAATAAGAAACGTTTTGACGCCTTTATGAGAGTTAAATATTCAACTTAAACTGTTTAAAAGGAAACAGTTGGAAATGTTAGGTGTTCTTTGAGTCATTTGATAAATGAGATCAATAAGACAATAAAGTAGATGATCAGTTCCAGAAAAGTGTCGGAAATGCTTAGCAGGCAAGAAATGAGTTTGGTTCCTGCGAAAAATCAGTTGCGAATCCAAGTGGCGACTTTTATGTTCTGCCATCGATCATTGAACAACCATTCTTTATGAAATAACGAAACAAAAAGCTGGGAATAGCCAAAATTATCACCTATAAGAAAACTTAAAGAATGCGCATTTTGTTTTGATATATGTAAATTTACATTCTGTTGGGCTCCGTGAGTGTCTGTCATTTTTGTCCTGTTAGTTGCATATTTAAAATGGTTTTCATGTTGAAGCGTATTTTCAGGAGGGCTACTTTCCAGATGGCAAAATGCCCAAAGTTAGGTGAAAGTTCGTGGTAAGTTGGAGTAGAATAATATTTATCTCGAAATAGTATATTAAGCTGCTTAATATAATTTCTGTACAGGATTTCTCGTTAAATTTCAAGTTCTAATAGAAGTTCCGTTCAGTCAAGTTTGGTAGTGAGCTGACGGGATTTTGAGTTTCTTAGCAGTTGCTAATTGTGAACAAAACTCAAAATATTCTAGTTTTTGTAGTTTTTTTTATTTCAATCAGCTTTGCGACTCCGAATTGAAATGTCGAATTTTTTTAGAGAAAGTGAAAAGAAACTAATGGATGAAAGAACAGTACTTTGTGATACTCTGTATGAGTCTCGACCATTTCAATTAAAAGATGTTTTTGTTTCGAAAATTTCCGACATTAACTTATGTAGCGCTTAGAATCTCAAGCACAAAAATGAAGCTAGTGAAAAACTAACAGACAATTAGCGAACAAGGTCACGTTTCAAATGATTTGCCAAGTCACATCTGTCTTGTAATTGATTATTGTCCAGCGTAGTTGTTTCAAATCAGGTTAACTTGTTTTTGAATTACGTTCTTCGTCTTGCGCTTCATATCTTGGAGGCAGATATGGAACGAAAATTTAATAGTTCTGGATTAATCTAACTCAGTCCAAAATTTTGATGCTTGTAGATTAATAGTTTGCAGTAGCAAAATGTTGAGATGAATAAGACGACCTCTGATATGATTTTGAAATGATTTTTGTTTTGATTTTGGTAAAATTTGTTTTCTGCAGTTATCTGAATATAAACTAAAATTGCTGAAACATATGACAATTGAATGAAACGTTAGCAAGCAATTTAATTATTTCCCGTGAAAGGTGCGGCATCAAGTGTCCTGAAGAAAAAGTTTTATTTTGCAAAGTTTCGGTTACCTGTTGTCCGTATGCGTCTTTCTGAACTGAACTTTTTTTGACGTGTGAATTTGTTTTTTTTGCTGCAAATGGCGATTCTGTGTCTCCATTTTAGTTCATTACTTCTTTTAAAACCGAGTTGTGTTGGTCCTTGAAGTAAGTTGTCTATATCAATTGAAAAGTCTAATTTAAGATTTCTCGAAAATCGCGTAAGATTTATATTTTAATCTTAGCATCTTTGTTTTTGCCCAGTGGCTACTTTTCGTCGCATCAAACTAGTGGAAAAGTATTCATCGAAGAGTTCGAAAAAAGTTGTTTGCCCAATTTCAGCATTTCAACTACTGAAGTAACGAATTAATTAAGTTGTTATTAATTAACAATTTAACTGACTCTGAATGTCATCATTTTATACTTTTTGTAGGGCTTCGTCTCTCCATCATTTGCAAAAAAATGGGATTTATGAAACTTGCTATAAGTTTCGATCTATTCTAAAAATAACCAATTAGGAGTTGACTACTTAATTCTTCAAAAATTTCAAACACTTCAAATCTCACAAAATATTGCTGTAATATTTAATACCCTGATAAAATTCTGTTTTTGCTGTTAAAAATAAATCGGAAAATTTTTAAATTCGCGTTTTGTAAGGAGAGCCAAAGTGTAATTTTTTAAAAGGGACATTTTCACCGTCTATGTGATTAAAGTTATTAGCCTGGCATTTTTCCCCAGGCATCAATTTCTTAGTTTCTTGTGTCAGGTTTGACCACAAGTGTTAGATTTTGTATTATCGACCAAAAACGACTGAATACAATTTAGTGTACATAGTTTGAGGGGGTCTTCCAATTTTTCGTTATTTTTGTTCTGACAGATTATTTTAATCTTTCTCTTGACGTTCTACAAGTCAAGTTAAGTGGCAGTGGAGCCTTAACAATTTCAATTTTATTGTGTCTGAAATTTGAGATAAGTGTTGTGTCAAGGGTACTTCATTTTCAATCTTTAATACAGTTATTATTAGCGGCCGGCAGCTTCTCAGCGGCTCTTAATTAGGCTCTTTTTTACAATTCAAAGAATTTGAATTGTATTGGGGTGCTGTATCTGGGCGCGGGTTCTGTTTACACATGTTCATGATTTTTGAAGTCACATTGACGTGATGATTTTGGTCACGCCGAAACAGGAAGTGGAGCAAAAAATTCTAATTTTAAGACAGAGTGAGAAAAGGTGTTTGATCCGCTTTCTAGCTTGCGATTTTTTGTTCGCATGCGGCAATTTGACTTCGATTTTACTGTTTTTTTAATGAATTTTTCATCGGGTTTTCTAAATGGGTTTTCCAATCCATTCATAGTCCATTCTAGGTCTAGTTTTTTGTTTAGTCAATGAAAATTCTTTGAATTGTTTTAGTACTTGTCCTGCTATCTTTTTTTTCAATTCACTGTACCTTTTGTTGACGTTTTTCGTTTTACATAAGTCACAAGTTTCTCGCTTAATTTCTGACTTTCTCACTGTTTCAACCCAATGGATTTAAATTCTTTCACCACGAGTTTAACCGTATTCACTACATTACGTAACGTAAATGAATACGGTTAATGTCGAAAGAAACGCGATAAAAGTATAAAGCCGTGTCATGAAGTCATAGTGCATTAGATTATCAGAGTTCATTTAAGTGGTTGCTAGCTGGCATTAGTATTAAGCTTGGCCTTCAGTTTAGAAGCTGAATTAAATATAATTTTAGAATCTAACCGAATTGCGGAGTTTGCACACCAATTTAGAACACTTTTTTGACACTTCGAAAAATATGTCAATTTCGTGTTTTTTTGTTTCAATTTTAATATGCGTCAAGTGGGTCAACGGTGACTATTCTACCGCAATGTGCCGGCTGTTTGTTCTTTTTGCATTTCATGGTCTGTTGTTTTTTGTACAAATTTTGTAAAATATTTTTCTCACCTAGTAAATACTGAAAAAGTAATGGTTAAAGAGAGTGGGAAAAAAAGATTTTTCGGAGCTAGAAAAAATAAGTACGCTTTTAGTGAAATTTTGAGGAATTGTAGTATCCGTGTCTGTTCATGCAAAATTATAGCGCGATCGTTTTGACTTCGAGTGACTTTTATTACGCTTTAGTTCATCGTGTATCCGGAATCTATATTGCTCTCTCATTGTGATTTTTAAGCAGCTGGGATGAAGTTGCGGCAGCTTTATACTAGAAGTCAAATAGAAGTGCGATAAAATTATTTTCCTTTTTTTCCCTTGAGATCTTACTCTAGTAGCTTTTATGAGCTCTCATAAAATCAATTGAAGCCCCTTGATAAGAATATTCCTGTGATACCGGTTAGTATTTTTAGGGCCGAATTGCGAATTCCCATTCGGTGACACGATGGTGTTTTGTTTTTGTCATCAAAAGTTAATCATTTTTTTAGAACTAGGAGGACCAATTTTTTGTAGTTATGTCTTTGGACTAGATATGTCAGTCTAGTAATGTCAGTGGATCGGAAAGAAAACAATAACTTCGCCCCAACTCAAATCCAATGGTCGATGGAGCGATTTTTTTTCTATTTGGAAAATGTTTAATATACCTTTCTTGCAGCAAAGTTGAAAGAATTTGTCGTAAAAAGCAGAGAAATTTTGCAAATTGTGCCTTCCACAGATCAGAGTTTGAATTTTTTATTGCAAAAAAGCAGTTTTAAAGTTTGTTAGCTTCTTTAGTTTCCGATTTTTTTGGGGGGGAACTCATTAAAGTCAGGGTGACAAAATTTTGTTCGGGCCATAGACTAGTGGAATAGAAGCAAAATAATGGTTGCGAAAATCTTCTAACTTTCTCTGCTTTTAGTAATTTCCCGCAAAACCTTTTTTTGTATAGCTTTGCCAAAATATCTCAAAACAAAGGTCGATGGACCTTTTTCTTTTTTAGCTATGAGTTTCAAAAAATACACTAAGTCTAAAATGGAGTTATCTTGTTGGTATAGAAAAAAATTTTTTATATAACCCTCAGGCTTGATATTTTCCGTATATAGCGCATCAAGGCTGTCACAGCGTTCCAAAGCTACTTAAAGCTAGAAAAATCAAAATGTTACTTCTGTTTTCTGCTTTAAAATAAAATACTTTCATATTCACAAGATAAAATAAAATCCAGTTTTGCGGTTATGTTCGTCTTAATATCATATCTGATGTTCAAAAGTCATTCTTCAAAAGTCTTATAACAGAGTAAGTTTTACCATATTTTAGCAATTTCACTCGGAATGACTTACAATTCGGTTTTTGTGCAAAAAAAATCAGGGATTCACTGTATTCTTCTAGAACAAAAACGACGTAAAAAAACTGATATGTTACCTATCTTCTGACCGAGACAGGTTAGTTGAATTCTGTTTTTAGAGAGCGAGTGAGATAACCACACTAGCAAATACTTCCAATTATTTTTCACCCAAAACTTTACCACCATACCAAAATCTACCGGTCTCGGGACCAAATATTTTCCCTTATGAATAGTATCTTCAAAAATACACTAGTAGAGCAAAAATGCTAGTCTTGGAATACAAGATAAACAAAATGCTCTCAAATTTTTATCGCCTCGATGCTTGATATCTTTCCTAAGTATTACAGCAAATCACGCAAGTGTATCACAGCGTACGGTAGCAATTTATTTTTAGAAAAATCAAGTAATTGAACTTTCACCGGTTCCTTCCACAAAACGTTAATATTTTTTTGAAACAATTTTTGAAAAAGCAGTTTTTTTTCACGTAAAATGAATTTAAGAGATTGATTTTTGTGTCTTATCTGTGTAATTATAATATCTAAGTTTTTTTCAAATTAAAAATATCAGTTCTCACTGGTGCTTATCAGGGACATCTTGTTGCGACCCCACTTGTGGGAGGATGAACTATATACTCAAATGGGTTTTTTTGTTCGGACAATTTTGGCCGATCGATATATTCATCGTAGAGAAACATGAGTGGCATCATTAAAAAGCTCGTTCAGCGTAGATTTTTTGCATGTTTTTGTTCAATTTAGTGTAATTTTTGTTCAAATTAAGGCTTTTTTATAAAAAATTTTATTTCAAAATTACATTTCATGCTACAAAAGGCATTAATTTTCTGTAACCAGTAGACCGATAAAAAGGCTAGTTCTGGTCTTGTGAGGAAGTTTACTATAAAAAAACTCAACTTCAATTTGAGAGCTGTTTTTGAGAAAACTTTTTCTGTTTATTATTATTTTTTAGTCACTTAGAGATTTGTCATTTTCATATCGAGGTTTCATTAATGACAAACCTCATTTACAGTCAAATGATACCTAATGAACAAAAAATTCGTTTTCAAGGCATCGCTGATGTTTTTTTGTCTTCGACTCAGAGTTTTCAAAATTTTAAGATGAATTTTTGATTTTCTTTTTGAGATTTTACTGATTTAAAATTAATCTCGTAAGCGGTTTTATCTTCTAACTATTTGTTTTATGACTTCGATGCCACGAGTTTGCATATATGACAGTCTAGTAGTGTCATTGGATCGGAAAGAAAACAATAACTTCGCCCCAACTCAAATCCAATGGTCGATGGAGCGATTTTTTTTCTATTTGGAAAATGTTTAATATACCTTTCTTGCAGCAAAGTTGAAAGAATTTGTCGTAAAAAGCAGAGAAATTTTGCAAATTGTGCCTTCCACAGATCAGAGTTTGAATTTTTTATTGCAAAAAAGCAGTTTTAAAGTTTGTTAGCTTCTTTAGTTTCCGATTTTTTTGGGGGGGAACTCATTAAAGTCAGGGTGACAAAATTTTGTTCGGGCCATAGACTAGTGGAATAGAAGCAAAATAATGGTTGCGAAAATCTTCTAACTTTCTCTGCTTTTAGTAATTTCCCGCAAAACCTTTTTTTGTATAGCTTTGCCAAAATATCTCAAAACAAAGGTCGATGGACCTTTTTCTTTTTTAGCTATGAGTTTCAAAAAATACACTAAGTCTAAAATGGAGTTATCTTGTTGGTATAGAAAAAAATTTTTTATATAACCCTCAGGCTTGATATTTTCCGTATATAGCGCATCAAGGCTGTCACAGCGTTCCAAAGCTACTTAAAGCTAGAAAAATCAAAATGTTACTTCTGTTTTCTGCTTTAAAATAAAATACTTTCATATTCACAAGATAAAATAAAATCCAGTTTTGCGGTTATGTTCGTCTTAATATCATATCTGATGTTCAAAAGTCATTCTTCAAAAGTCTTATAACAGAGTAAGTTTTACCATATTTTAGCAATTTCACTCGGAATGACTTACAATTCGGTTTTTGTGCAAAAAAAATCAGGGATTCACTGTATTCTTCTAGAACAAAAACGACGTAAAAAAACTGATATGTTACCTATCTTCTGACCGAGACAGGTTAGTTGAATTCTGTTTTTAGAGAGCGAGTGAGATAACCACACTAGCAAATACTTCCAATTATTTTTCGCCCAAAACTTTACCACCATACCAAAATCTGCCGGTCTCGGGACCAAATATTTTCCCGTATGAATAGTATCTTCAAAAATACACTAGTTGAGCAAAAATGCTAGTCTTGGAATACAAGATAAACAAAATGCTCTCAATTTTTGAAAAAGCAGTTTTTTTCCACGTCAAATGAATTTAAGAGATTGATTTTTGTGTCTTATCTGTGTAATTATAATATCTAAGTTTTTTTAAAATTAAAAATATCAGTTCTCACTAGTGCTTAACAGGGATATCTTGTTCCGACCCCACTTGTGGGAGGATGAACTATATACTCAAATGGGTTTTTTTTGTTTGGACAATTTTGGCTGATCGATATATTCATCGTAGAGAAACATGAGTGGCGTCATTAAAAAGCTCGTTCAGCGTAGATTTTTTGCATGATTTTGTTCAATTTAGTTTAATTTTTGTTCAAATTAAGGCTTTTTATAAAAAATGTTTCAAAATTACATTTCATGCTACAAAAGGCAACAGTTTTCTGTAACCAGTAGACCGATAAAAAGGCTAGTTCTGGTCTTGTGAGGAAGTTTACTAAAAAAAAAAACTCAACTTCAATTTGAGAGCTGTTTTTGAGAAAACTTTTTCTGTTTATTATTATTTTTTAGTCACTTAGAGATTTGTCATTTTCATATCGAGGTTTCATTAATGACAAACCTCATTTACAGTCAAATGATACCTAATGAACAAAAAATTCGTTTTCAAGGCATCGCTGATGTTTTTTTGTCTTCGACTCAGAGTTTTCAAAATTTTTGGATGAATTTTTGATTTTTTTGAGATTTTACTGATTTAAAATTAATCTCGTAAGCGGTTTTATCTTCTAACTATTTGTTTTATGACTTCGATGCCACGAGTTTGCATATATTTTTTTTAACTTTTGGATATTTTTTTTGCAATTTTGGTTCATTTTGAAATTTTATTACATTATACTAATATTGATGGTTCGCAGTGGCTCAGAGACGGCGTTCAATGCGTCATAGGTAAAGTTTTCAGAGCAAAATTTAGGTTTAAATGGCTTCTTCACTTTCTTGCAGTTTTGTACTGAATTTTTGGCTTTTGCCTGCTTTTGTTGTTGCTTTCATAATCATAAGACCTACTGTGATGTCCTATTGAGGACATAAGAATGACCAACATCCTTATCTCCCTATTGAGGCATAACTTTGCGTATTTACTGACTTCTGTTGAGAGCTATTGAATTTAATAGCTGTTAAGACTTTTTTGGACAATAACCATTATCAAACTTCATGAACGTTAAGTCAGTCTCAGTAACGACAGGACGCCCTTCCTTTTAATTGCAATTAAAACAATCTGGTAAGCGGTTTTTCTGCTAACTAATGGTTTTATGACTTCGATGACATGAGTTTTCATAATTTCAAAAAGTTTTTCGGATTTTTTCTGCAATTTTGATTCCTTTTGAAATCTTATCTCTTTATCCTAATATTGATAGTTCCCATTGGCTTAAAGAAGAAGTCCAATGGATCATAGATAAAGATTTTAGAGAAACGCATATGGTTTAAATGGCTTCGAAACTTTCTTGCACTTTTCTGAATTTTTGAATTCTTTATGTATTTGATGTTGTTTTCATAATCATAAGACTTATTGTGATGTTCTTTTGATGACTTATGATTGACAAACATCCTTGCCTTCTTAATGAGGCATGATTTAGCTTCTTTTTTATCTGTTGAAAGCTATTGAGTTTAACGTTGTTGATATAACGGGTTTTCTCAAAAAATTCGTGGTTTTATTATACTTGTTCATACTTGTTGATGTTTTGAAGTCATATTGTTAAGAAAAGAAGAATCCTATGGCTGCTAAAATTTTACTTGAGATTAGAAAAAAGTTTACCAAAAATTTCTTTTATTGACTTCGACATTTCTCTCGCTCATTTTTTTGAATTTGCTTTTTTTGCCTTTTTAATTCTTCATGTAGTCGTAAAATGCTGAATGGTCTCATAGGCTTCTATTTGAGGATTGAATAAATGATGTTGCTCAATGTTCTCAATTTATAGTGAATATTATTAAAGTTTGCGATGTTGTTCGTTCTCAAACAATTTTTATACTTTTCAGTTTTTCTTTTCGTCAGCTTGTAATATATTATCATTGAGAGGTTCCATCCAATTTCTTGTAATTAAAAAATTATTTTTTCATTGATTTCATGTTGTAACTCATGTTTTGTTTGTTGGACAATATGCGTTTTCATGAAATTTTGTGAGTGGTCAATATTTGTGTTTCTTTTTCTTTTCTTTCAGCACATTCGCTGAAAAATTTTTGTTTTTGCTTATTTTGGCGTTTTTTTTCTCGTAGTCTTTCTATTGGCAGATCTTGTGAACGCTGTAATGAGGCATGTTATTATGCAATTCAATTAGTAGTTCGGCTTTGTAACGATTTTATTAAACTCAAATATCTATTTTTAATGATCTCATCATTAGGTTGACAATTAAGTCAAAAATGTAGATGAGCTCGGGTCGGCAATCAACGAGCATCCTTGTTATTTATGAACGAAAGCATTTGATTTTTAAAATTCAAATATTGTGCATTTTAACTGTGCGGAAACTCCAGTGTCTGCCTAAATGTAGGCATTGTTCAGCTCATGTTTCATCAATTGCTTATCACTGTTTTGGAGGTGAAAACTGCAAGAAAAAGTCAGAGATCTTTTTTGGTTTTCAGAAAAATCGAGCCATCTAATGAGTATTAGATAAGCTTGTAGCTTGGCAGCTATCAAAATATTTAGTTTTGTGCTTTTTTGCTCTGAAAAGTCTCAAAGTTCAAATAAATTTAATCTGATGTACTAGATTATCTGATGTACTATCTCAATTGGCGGTTCAGCTTAACTACCATTTTTTACTTCAGAAATTTAACTTTCCTGCTCTGTGTGGAGAAATTGTTCTTGAATTTAGTGGACGAAAAGAGTCAAAACATTGTGCAAATGCACATTACCGAGCCTCCAGTTTTGTTACATATTCAAAATTTATCAGGGGTAGTGAGATACATGGTGGCGGCTTCTCTTGACGTAATATTTTTCAGAAATTTAAATACTTCATCTGTGGTCGAAACACTTGCACCTTATCGAGAAGTTATCACATGCAAAACTATTTATTAATATTTCAGTCTATTATGCGTTAATCTAATCAGAATCTGGAGATTTCCCTGGACCGAAGAGTTGAGGTAGCTGCAAATGAGGCAGAAGCATTGCGTTATATTGGGTGCTGGTTTCACAGGCCTCTGTTGTGCCCACTTTATAAAAGCTTTACAACCGCAAACTAGGGTTACGGTTATTGAGGCCACTAGCCGTGTTGGTGGATGGTTAAAATCATTTCGAAGTCCATCAGGCGCTATACACGAAGTGGGTCCTAGATCTATTCGCAATGTTTACAATGCAAGATTGATCTTGAATCTGATAAGTGACTTGGGACTGGAGAAGGATGTTGTTACCCCGTCCAGTGCTGCTTATGACAGATATTTGTACGTCAATGACACGTTACAAAAGATCGAAACAAAACCGTGGCTTAAGGGACCCTTCAATCATCCAATGGCTTTCTACATGTTGAAACATTTGAAGAGAGCTTATAAAAATGAAGTTTCAAATGATCCGAATTACGATGATACGATTTATAATTTTGTGTTGAAGCAATTTGGATCTGAAATTGCGGATGTTGCGTTCAGTGCTGTGGTTAGAGGCATATACGCTGGAGATATCCGTCAGTTAAGCGTGAAATCTTGCTTCCCAGATTTTGTGCTCGCTCTTTCATTTAGTCAATCGTTTGTTCTTGGAATGATGAGGATTCAGAAAGCGAGGTCAAAGAATCCCGAGTTTGTGCTCGAAAGTAACCTTGCTGACAAATTAAAGTTGGAAAAAGCGAGAATGTTTTCTATGAAGTCGGGTATTGAAATAATTCCCCGAACAATTGCTTCAAGGTTGAAAAACGAAGATGAGGCTGAGATCAAATTTGAAAGTAAATGTGTTGCTATTGAGGAACGCAAAAAGACAGGAAGTTCAACGAAATTTCGAATCTTTTTGGATTGTAACGAAGAAATCAATTGCGATAACATTATCTGTACATTACCAAATACAGAGCTCAAACAATTATTCGAACCCTTAAAGGCGAACGAAGCGACTGCTTTCAATTATATAAATCAAGTGAAGCATGCTAGCGTAGCAGTTGTTAATTTTGAATTCCCGACTAAAAGTGTCGAACATATACCGAGGGCTTTTGGCTACTTAGTTCCATACGTTCAGAAGTCAAACATAATTGGTGTAACTTTCGATAGCTTTTCGTTTCCTGAAGTGAACAACGGGGCTAAAGATAACTCCCGATTTTCAGTAATGATAAACAATTGTGGCAATAGTTATGATGATGAACATTACTTGAACACGGCTTTGCGAGATTTTCGGAAACATTTAAAAGTTGAAGACGAGCCAAATTTCGCGAATGTTAATGTTAACTGGAATTGCATACCCCAGTATGCAGTAGGCCACTCTCGTATTGTTTCACAATTCAAGAAAAACTTTTCAGGTGTTCATTTTGTGGGTCCTCTGTTTCACCCGCCAGGTTTAGTCGATTGTGCATTGAATGCGTACAGGACATCTGTTGATATTTGCGCTTCAAATAAATAAAGAAAACATGCTAATGATGAGTTAATACTTGGCCATATCTTCAATTTCATTTATAGCAGAATTATTTCCGAAATTTTTCAACAACTAGTTGATCGCCTTTTTACTCACAAAATTAATGTCGCAGAAGTTTTTTTACTCACACCCGGAGGAGACAGGTCAACGGTGTTTGGCTTACCTGCCCCGTGCGTACCTTTGGGAAAAGTTAGTATTTTAGGCAAAAAGTTTGACAGGAAGTCGAGGTTGTACGTAAGAAAGCTATAAAAATTGATGTACCCGAATTGATGTGCGAATAATCAAATGTTGGATTGGCGGAAAGAATGATAGCATTGGAATATGATACAAGCTGGACGTTCAAAAAGTGAAATTTTGTTTCCAATTTTTCGAGTCATTGGGACAATTTCACAAACATTACTTCAATAGAGAGCAACTGGACCATGCCTTACTATTGAGGGTCTTGATATACCAAGACTGAGAAAATAGTTGAATCGCAGTTTGATATTTTTTCTAAGTCGTAGGTGGTCGTAACTTAACGTGCTGAGCCATCTTACAGCCGTCGGTTGATACTCGATACTTCACATGGCCAGTGAAATCGTAGATGTATGTCGCTTGGCTCGCGGGCAACAACTGTTGGGAGTAGAATTTTTGTGCATGAGTAATTGATGCGGGATTTGGTGATTTGTAGATTTGACATGGCTATTTCTGAGGTAGCTGAGCCTGATGACAATGTTGACACTTCGCCCAAGAAAGCAAAGAAACGGAAGCGGAAATCGGAAGGAATTGTGGATGAAAACATTGCAGTTAGTTCCTTATTATTAATAAACATCTCAATGTTAACTATTGGCTAATAAAAATCCTTTTTGATGGGGGGTCAGTTTTCTTCGGAAAAATCCATATAGTGGTAAACTTAGATTTTGTACCTAATTAAATTCTCTGATATAACTATAAAACTGGTGCCAACTGTTTGGAAGTACAAATTGTTTTGACCTGTTTTTTTTAAATTAATTTTTCTAGTTGCAACAGCAATTTGCAACGGGAAAGACTTAACATAAAGGTCTGGAAATATTTTGTGTATTTCAGTTGTTGCAGCGTGAATTGAGTTTCATGATTCCTCCTGATTCAGATCCTGCCAAACTCAACACGAAAGACTGGCCTCTTCTTCTTAAGGTGCGCATCGGGTTTTTCTCTATAGGTCGCAACACTTCCTATTTGTTAAGATAGAAGTTTCTCCTTGTATCATGCTCAATCTCTATCTATTTTAGGCAACTGTGTTACTTATTTTGTGTTTTTTTTTAAAAAAATCATTTTGAACAATGAGTATTTACATTTAAGTTCCTGAAACTGGCCATATCTGGCATGAATTGTAAAAATTTTGATATGTTTAGAACTACGACAGGCTAAACGTACGTACGTCTCACTACACTCCCCTGCCCAGTGGCTGCACTCCACACAGACGGACAGTGGCAGAGTACATTAGAAGTGGATTCATCAACCTAGACAAACCATCTAACCCATCCTCACATGAGGTCAATATCCTTAAAATCAAGTTGGAATTTATACAGTGTTCATGAACAAAGAAATCAAAAGAATGATACGAAATAAAAATTGCCATTTTTATGCTATGTAGAACCTGAAGTTTGTCAAGTTTTGGAATATGTTATAAGGACACATTTGTTCAAATCGTAGCCTCAAAATATTTTGGCCTTCTATGTAGAGCCTGCATGTAACGGTTAAGTAATCTCTGTATATTGATAGCCGTGAATTGTGTAGGTGGTGGCGTGGATCAAGAGAATCTTGCGAGTAGACAAGACTGGACACTCTGGCACTTTAGACCCCAAAGTGACTGGCTGTCTCATTGTGTGTATCCAGAGAGCCACCAGACTGGTCAAGAGTCAGCAGAGTGCTGGCAAAGAGTATGTGGCCGTGCTTAAGTTGCACGAGGTCCTGTCAGACCAGAAAAAACTCACTAGGGTGAGGAGTAACAAAAGTTTCACTTCTGGAAAATACGACAAAAATTAGATATGCTTTGTAATTGTGAGCAATTGACAGCACACTATTTGCTTTTACATGCAAACGTTTAATGCGCGTCTGTTGTTCACATGCTTCGCTCTTTTGCTCTAGCATCACTTGAATGTTCCGACTGGGTCCATTTTCCATGGCAAAAATATCCATATATATAAGGGAAAATTGTCGAAATAAAAAAAGGATGAAAAAGTCAAATTTTTAACTATCATGATGAGTCTCTGTTGCCAGTTTACGATATATCGAAGCAGCTGAGCAGTCAAAAATTTACGCTTAAAGGGCAATTATTGTAGCAGACATATTTTCGCCTACTTGTTTGTTGATATCGATAATAACAGTACCGGAATCTAAGATACTCGCGAATTAAACTATGAAAAATGACATAATTCAACGTCCAAGTTTTTTTAGGCGATAGAAACTCTGAAAGGTCCTCTGTTCCAACGACCTCCTCTGATTGCTGCAGTGAAGCGACAGCTCAGAGTGCGCACAGTGTACCAATCCAAACTGCTCGAATACAATCCTCAGACTCAGATGGCAGTCATTTGGTTCGACTGTGAGGCTGGCAGCTACATCCGGACTCTCTGTGTCCACTTGGGTCTACTCTGTGGAACTGGAGGTCACATGGAAGAGCTACGAAGAGTCAGGAGTGGAAGTCAGAATGAGGTATATCTATAACTGTTCCTATGAAATCTGTTTCTATGATGGGTGAATGAGGTTTTTGAAAGAGCTCTGAAGGCAACTTTGTTAGTCATTATTAATTGCTCTCAAACGAACTTTGTAGCAATTATATTAGTCATGTGGTCTTTTTGCGATTTTTCGCTTGAACGATTTTTCGCCTGACACATTTGACTTTTCGGCCTCAAAACGGGATAAACAAGTAGCGCTCGGAGGGCATTAAGTGGCCGAGCAGTTCTCTTAGAGCCTCACGACTTACTAGTCTCTAAGTATTCGATTCACCGAAACTGTTTCGAGGAGACAAGACAATTTCAGGGTGCGAGGGGGGCGGTCCTTTGTCTTAAAAGTTTGCTGTAAATGTGGAATGGTTCTTTAACTGAGTACCAAGAGTACATTTCTTGCAATGACATCATATGAGTGTTGTATTTGTTCGTCTTTGATTGCAGAAATAAATGATGAATTGTTATTGAAACAAAAAATTGTTTCTCTGTGCAAAAGTGTGAAAGAGAAAAAAAATTATTTCAGATTACAATAGTGTGACTCGCATTATTACATTGTAGGTGAATGGGAGCTTGTACACTTTGCACGATGTGTTGGATGCCCAGTGGAGTATGGACAATGAGGGAGATGAGTCGTACTTGCGCAGAGTCGTGCAACCCCTCGAAGCTCTCCTCACAGACTATAAACGAATTGTTATGAAGGACAGCGCTGTTAGTACTGTTCTGAAGCCCGATCAAATGATGCTGAATTTACAGAAAAGATTGTAATCATTGCTCTAATCCTACAAACTCAGCCGTACTTTTTTTGTTCAGCCAGGTTTGGCCGAACGAAATTTTTTCTCCGAGAGATAGTGTATCATTAAAAAGCTTGAAAAATTGCGTCGATTGATCGAGTTTTTGCTGAATTTTATTCCTGGATGAAAACTTGAGGCCTCAATTTTTCAAAATTTCCCCATAATTTGGGCCGTTTCATGGCTCTCTCGAATGTATAATTCTATATAATCAGAATATATATTCAATAATTATATGAAGTTGCAACTGCGGCGAAATAAAAACTCACTAAGTTAGTTTGATCAATTAGTTTTCAGTGGTCTGAAGATTTTTTCAATTCTCATCTTTTTCGTAAATGTGCCCTTACAATAAATGTCCCTACATCCACTATTAATGCACCTTTTGATTGCATCGGATTGCCAAATTCAGGACATGGTTTAAATTATCTCCAAAGTCTTCGGACCACGGAAAACTAATTTTGTGAACTCGTGGGTTCTTATTTCGTCGAAAACGTCAAAAATCTATATTCGTCGTTTTCTCATGTGCCTCCTCTCAATGTCTTTCTGATAGGGGCGTCCTCTTGTAGGCGCATTATTTTTGTAGAACTTCTGCTCTATGAACGATTTTTTGACCCTCTTAATGAGTTCACGCGAAGTTACGCCAACGCTTTGAAGGCCGTTTGACTCTTAAATAATCAAGAATGTTAAAAAAACATCGGAACTAAGAAGAAACAATCAGCTGGATTCTTTGTTAGCAACTTTTTAATAGCCGCCTCAGCTTCTCAGCCAGCCGACTATTATAGCGCTCCTATTTTTTTCACTTCGTCGAACTAAAATTTTTCGCTTTACCTGAGTTCACATCTTGTTCAACATTTTGCGTGAAATATGTTTGACTTCTCTAGGCTAGTTTCACTCTTCGCTCTCTCTCTGTTCAAAGTGCTTTTAAACAGCAGTTGCGCAGCAAAGCAATTCAATATGAACAGAGCAGTACCAAAAAAGAAATCAGAAATAGAAACGGGATAAACCCATAAACGCCAAGTTTTAGACAACCGTTACTCGAACTTTGTTCTTATAAGTCTTAGTTACCATCTCTAATGATTATTGGTATTGATACTAGCTCCTGTATCGTCTCACTATGAAACAGGATTATGTTCAACTTCAAAAGGAAATCGAAATAGTTCGTACTTTAAAATTGTTTCCCTGCAAAAATCATATGGTTTTCATTATTTTTGTCTCTTCTTTCAATCCCAATCGTGGTTGTGGGAATCAACGGTCGCTATTTTCTTATTGTTTTAGAAATGTCGGTATACGACTCATCATTCTTTATCGATTCATTTTTGTATCTGCTGTTACCTACATTCTAGTAATCCAGGTAATCTTGTAGCTGTTTTCGCGTTTTCTGTTTTGTGAGAATAAAATCAACGTAGCATATTTCAGTTTTCTACCACCTAACCGAAGAAATTTATGCCAAATAATATATGTTGAATCGCTTTTTCAAGTGTTTAATTATCAAAAAATCTTTGAGTCATTTTACATCAATTGTTTTGTGAGTTTCGATTTTCTTGGAAAATCTCCCTGCTGTTGGTCCTCAAAAAATTAATGCGGATACTGCTATGCATCATACAAATTAACTATGGCACAGAAGTTTTCTCTATAGCCTTTTTAGCTTGTAAGAAAAACATCCAATTTTTTTAAAAGGTTGTAGTAAATGAGACCATTAGTTCTCATAAGTTTTCATCAATTTGTTGAAAAAGGAATTTCCTACAAGGATGGAGCGCTTGTCAAATAACTGTTGATAGAGGCATTTTCTAGTTGTCGTAGAGCAGTAATGTCTTATGTGACTTGGTTGAAGTACATGCTTTTCTTGTACCTAAATTTTTCGAGATCAAGTGATAAGTACGCCTCAATATGAAATGTTTTTGAATATAATACTGGAGAGTAAGAAGAAAATGACACTTATTTCAGTAGTAGTTTTCTTCTCCGTTTTCCTAAACGGCCCTAAAGGCGGCAGCCTCTCAACGGTTATTATCTGGGCGCTCTCCTGTTTTACAAAAAATATTTGGATTGTTTTGGCGCGCTCTTTTTGTTCAATTTTTTCGCCTTTTTTGTCAGGGATCAGTTGAATCGATTTAATTGTTTCAGTTTATAGCTATTGATTTCTGGCTATTGGACTTAGTTTTGTCTCTCTTAATTGTTTTAATGACAGATCGCACCGGTTGATAATGTAGCTTTAGCTAATCGAAATAATTGTTTCAGTCCGTAGCTTTTGACTTCTGTGACTTTTACACCATTTTGTTTTTGCAAAAAGTATAACAGTCTTCGAGTCGTTGCTAAAATTGGTTGTCTTTTGTCTCATCTTTTAATCTCATTAATGGCAATTTTGATCGATTGAAAATGAGAAATAAGTGAGGTTTTTCAGTGGCTTAGCATTCGTTTTTCAGTTCATAGCAATAGTTTACATGATTTCGTTCCTAAAAATAAAAGACTTTTTGGGCTTGCATGTTTTGATTGTTTTTCTTGTGTCTTAACGCGATATCCAGGAAGTAATGGATCTTAATGGCTTTTTAGTGCTGCATAATTATGGCCAGTTCATTAGTTCCATCTTCTAGCTAACGTTTTACTTGACCGAGGTACCGTTTCTTTAGAAATCGTTAGTGAATATATCAATCTTGTTTTCGTTAGTTATTGTATTGTTCCGTTTTCAGGCATTAGAACTGCTACAAATTTTTACTTCTATAGTTTCATGATATGCTAAGGGCAACAATTCTGGCTTGTGGTTGACGTTCTCTTACTTTTACGCCCCTGGCTTTCTTTAATTTGGTCAATTTCTCTAGTTTTCGACTCTTTGCTTTGTCTCTCATTGCTTCCCCCAAAGTTGAAGAATTGTGTGCTCATTGGTTTTCCGCTCATGGACTTTGTTGACTCTTGATGTTGCTTTAAAAACTTCATGTTGCTAAAAATTTTAAGGTCTGTAGTTATTTTTGTTCTTGAGATTGTAATTGAGGACTTGTACTGCTATGTTTTTTACACTTCCAAGAATTTGAATTGTTTTTGTGCGCTGTCTCTTTCTATGATCTGTTCACACTTTTCGTGATTTTTGAAGTCAAATTGAAGTGATGATTTTTGCTCACGCCGAGACAGGAAGTGGAGCGAAAAAGCAAGTGGTTTTGCCGCGTGATTTTTTTCACTCTAATTTTGAAATAGTGGGAAAACGGTGCGAATCAAAAGTTCGGTTTCTTGCTATTGGTTTTTTATTCACATGCGGCATTTTGACATTGAATTTTGGTGTTCTTTTATTTTTTATCTGATTTTCTAAATATTTTTTCCAATCCATTCATTTCCCAATCCAGTGCATTCTAGGTCTAGTTGTTTTGTTTAGTCAATGAAAATTCTTTGAAATGTGTCAGGACTTGTCATGTTGTGTTTTTAAAATAGCTTTACCTCTTGATCACGTTTTTCGTTTTACATAAATTACAACTTTAACGTTTGACTGCTGACATATCTCACACTGCTTCAACTGAATGGATTTTAAATGGTTTAGCTCATTGAATTACGCAATGTAGTGAATAAGGTCATTGTCAAAAGAGCAAATTCACATGAAACGGGAGAAACGGATAAAGCCCAGTCATTAAGTGAGTACAGTAGGTAATCGAAGTTCATTAGAGCGATTGGTAGCTGACATTAGTATAAAGCTTAATAGCCTTCAGCTTGGAAGCTGAATTGAATATCTAAAGAATCTAAGTCAAGCTGGACACAAATTACAATACTTTTTGGCACTTAGAAACAAGTTCTGTCAATTTTTTAAAATCTTTTCTGTTTCAATCCAGATGTGCATCAAATGGGTCAAGGGAAGCCATTTTCGGGCAATTTGCCGGAATATTTTATATTACTTTTAAAGATGAAAAGATTAAGTTATCGAAAATTTACCAAGGCAATGGCTTAATACCAAGGCAATGATTAAGTTGTAGCCTCGTTTAGTTTCATGGCTGGAAATGTTGACTTGGACTAATTGGCAGCAAAGGAAAATTTTAAATTGCACATTTAAAGTCTCATCTTTTTTTTCGTAAATGTCCAACAAAATAATTCTGGAAGCAAACAGGATTTAAAGATGCGTTTTTGTCCAACCAGCTCCGGGGACTTTGTGGAGAGTATCATGCTTAATGTGAAACGTTTCATTTTTTAATTGCTCTGCAGCAAAGTTTGTAGCAATTATATTAGTCCTGTGGTCTTTTTATGCGACTTACCGATTTGTCGTCTGACCCATTTGACTTTTCGTCCTCGGGCACGGGATAAATTGCCGTTTCTCGTTTTTTGAATAGACGGGTCTGTGTTGAATTATAGCAATGAGGATTTTTTTACCGGATATTCAAATCAAGATGTTCAAAATGTTCTTTGCCCAGGGATAAATCCATTTTGGTTCTAGTTTGATAGGTTGGTGATGGCTTGCAGGGTAGGAGTACTGAAAGAATGGATATCAAGTGCTTTAACAGCTATGTTTCTTGTAGTTATTTCTGGTTCCTGTTTCACTAGATCGAGCTAGTACTAAATTTTTTAACACGACCTAATTTAGAAAAATTCTTTAAGGTGAACGCTATCTGCTACGGTGCCAAAATCCTATTGCCTGGTCTGTTGCGTTTTGACGATGGAATCGAGATCAATGACTTAGTTGTAATAATGACCTCGAAAGGGGAGGCTATTGCTCTGGGCATTGCACTGATGACAACAGCTAGTCTGAGTACTTGCGACCATGGGGTGGTTGCCAAGATCAAGCGAGTGGTGATGGAGAGAGACGTCTATCCTAGGCAGTGGGGCTTGGGTCCAGTCGTAAGTTACTATAAAATAATTAGAAGTGCTTTGCTGTTCTGAAGGTGTTAGTTCATTATCACGATTTATAATTACCCTCTACGTCATTTACCTAATATGTTAATTGGTCTACTTTTCTTGCTATGGCTGTAAGCTTGCTGTGGCTCCTAAATTGAATACTGGACGTTTAAATTGAATACTAAACTTGGGATGAAATGATAGGTGTCGAAATTTTCCAAAGCATGAGCAATTTTTTTCAGGCTGCCAGGAAGCAGATGCTTGTGAAGTCGGGTGAACTTGGGAAGTTCGGAAAAATTTTGGAAAATACCCCCGAGTCTTGGAAAAAGTTCTACGAGGATTACAAGTAAGTAGCGATTTAAACCGTGACAATGAAACTATTTGGGTACTAAGACAGTGTAAAAGTTCTATTGACTGATTTGAAAATTGAGAGATCTTTGAAGTTTTACAAAAGAAACTTGCCAAGATATTTCAACGTTGCTTCAGACGAGATTATTCTAGAACGTGGTGTGCCCCAAGGGACTGTGCTTGGTCCTTTAGTATTTAATAGCTTCCTCTCCTATACAACAGGAGTGCAAAACAATTATAGAAAAAATGTGCTATTGCTCACTAAATATTTCACAAGTCTGAAACTACAATTGAATCCATCGAAAACTGAATTAATTCTATTCAGCCGCAACAGAAATTTCCGTGTATCCTGAATCAATATTGGGAACAAAATTTTAGAGTGTCGAAATGCGTCAAGTATCTATGGGAACATATGGACAAAAATCTCAGTTTCCAAGACGAGGTGGAACATCTCTTGTAGAAAATGGCGTGTGGAATTAAAACATTTATACACTCCGCAATTGGATACCGTTTCTAATGAAAACAGTTCTGAAAACCATTTAAACAATTCCTTAATCTTATTTAAATCAATTGATAAAAACTGGCTGATATCGCTTGAAAGGCAACTAAATTGGACCAATCGTACATGCTACTCAAGAAATAGAATGGACTCCACAAGAGATCTCAAGATAGTATTCTATTCTCCCTGTTGAATATCTAATTATGTTGAAAAGAACTGTCTTTATGTGGAAACTGTCTTTTACCCGCGTTTAATCC
Organism: Convolutriloba macropyga; assembly: GCF_964194025.1. Classification (NCBI taxonomy): domain Eukaryota; kingdom Metazoa; phylum Xenacoelomorpha; order Acoela; family Convolutidae; genus Convolutriloba; species Convolutriloba macropyga. The sequence continues at coordinate 20,741,031 of NC_134475.1, forward strand.
TTTAGATGACTGAACTTTGCCCACTGGGTGTATAAAACAGAATATTAGAAGCTGTGATATTTTTTAATTCCTTATGTCTCAGTCAAAAAATAAGTACGTTCAAAAAGTTTAAAATTCTTCAAAGGATTGGAATTCACTTCCTAAAGCACTAAAGTTTTAGAGAAAAAATAACACTTTAGAAAGAACTGAAAAAAATTTGAAATTTTCGATAACAAACATTATGCAACTTGTGTCTGTTAGCTGGAAACCTATGATTTAAAAAAATTACTGTCACGCCCCTATTTCGTCCCTCATAGTTACGTGATGATTTTCCTTTAAATATCCATAAATAAGTGCTATAATTTAGTTCATATTCAGTTAGTTTCAAGGCCATATATAGCCAGTATTTCCATCTAGGCCTGTAACCCCTAATTTGTTTATGTTTATGAAAAACAACCGCAGCTTGACAGTTTAACTAGCAAACACTTCAAGTGCCTAAAAACCTCAATATTTACTTTTTTGAGTTTCTTGATGATAAATTCACATAATCAGTAAATAACTTCATGAGAGATTATGTACTTGGTGAAGTAATTATTCTGATAAAGTAGGTGCTAATACGGAATTGTATATGTACTGAACAAACACCAAGAGACGTACAAAAGCCGGAAATCGTCCTACTTGAAAATCAGTAAATATTTACGAAGGACCAATACAACTGAAGGCACAGTCCTGCGGAACCCACGATCAGCAGAACACCGGACAACGAGCCTGAAGATCAGTTGGCCAGTTACTCTTAAACCTGATAAAACTTCTTACTAATGTTATTGATTAATTCTCGCCTAATTAATTAAAGATTGAACTGGAAATTCTCTTGAAAAACTCCCAAGTTTGATAGACTTTGTTAAAGTAGAAACTTAGGCTAACAGGACTCAAAATAGTGGGGCAAGGCAAACTAGTGGATATATCACGCATCCGAACCGCTCAATAAAAGGCTATCACTAGCTAATTTTATTCAAAATATATCTGCTAAAAATCGTACTGTGAAACATCAAAATAAGTCCTTGTAAAATGGCAATTATTCAAGTTAATTACTCCTCATATAAACCACAATAACACCACGAAGAACACTATTGAAAATCATTGCGTAACATGGTGACAGGAGTTATTAAATGTTTTCCAGTTTAACGAACCGATATTTCGATAAATTCCTCGATAAATTTGATATTTCCTTCTTTTATTTTGTTGTTTTCTTTCTTCTCTTCTTCTTCATTATCTTAAGAGCCTCCAATCATCCAGAATCACATCCAGCACTTCCTTCTCGACCAAAATGATAACGCACAAAGCAGTAACAAAGGAAAGAATGGGTGGAAACTGTGTTTGTGTCTTTGTGGACTAAGTGTAACAACAATTCAAAAGTGTTTGAGTGGACAATAACTGGAACAAACTCAACCACAGCCGCCACAACAGACAAAAACAACACAGGGTATTTGCAAACAAGGATATTGTGAGTAAATGAATTTGTAAAATTAATTTTGGTGCTTTATTTATGTCAATTTACAAAGAACAAATTCTCCCCGCTATTAATAATTGTCGCTCTTCCCCCAATTTTGTTGAACATATTGAAGGAAACCACATTAATTATACCCAAAACAACAGTAAAACGCAAGCTCAGATAGTAACCGCTTTTTCCTCTTCATTTTATAAGTCTATTGTTATTTATGTGCTAGATAAAGATGACAAACGTGTTGCAATTTATTGGACAGCAAAAAGTTTAAATCAGAAATCTCGTAAATTTGGACTTATCCGTCACAAACTTCAATCTGATAAAGAAATTAACCTTGATAACATCATCACTGATTATCAGATAACATCAGAATAATAAATTACTGAAACCATAACTTAATTATTAACAAAAAAAGAGGGCAAAACAAAAGTTTAAACAAAAATAAAAAACAATTATATTTTATTTCCCCGCCCAGCTCGGGAGGTTAATGAATCAAACAGTGACTTCGGTCATTATGCTGTTGCCTATCTGAGTGCAGCTTCCACAAAGCCTGTGCGGTCGTGGTCCCCACGAATTTTCCTAGACTAAGGGGCACTCTTTAGAGGTGAGACTTCGGCGGCCCATACGGCTTCAACGATATAAGTCTGACGATTCGACCGGAGCTTTAGGAATAGGTTTATAAGAAGCCCTTCTTTATTGTTTTCTGAATGAATGGTTTCAGTAGTTTCTTTTCTGATATTCTTGTGCTACTCACCTAACTGTTTTCATCTCTTAAAACCCCTAATCTCTCCATTAAGTTAAGTTAAGCGTGCTATTTAATACTTTAGAACGAAAGTAAGACTGATTGAACAAAAAGTATATAATCTAATCGGGTAAAAAGCAAAATGGCACACCCGCAGATCAACATCACACCTTTTTCCGGATCAGAAACGGACAATTTCAACGAGTTTGAACAATTAATAACAGGTGCAATCGGAGTCGCAGCAATCGAAGCGGCGCAACAAGCGAACTTTTTGCAGTTACATTTAAAAGGAGACGCTTTACGATACTTCTTAACCTTACCAGAGGCTACCAGACTAGTTTTTGAAGACAGTATAACAGCTCTAAGACACAGATTCACGCAGGATGACTTGAGAGAAATTAGAATCATAAAGTTAGAGAACCAAAAGTTCAACCCAAAAACAGACACTGTAAAAAATTTCTTAGTAAAGTTAAGAACTGAAGCCAATAAAGCATATCCAGCACCTGAAATAGTAGTAGCGCCAGCTGGACATGGTGACCCAGAAGCTCGTAGATTCGAAAGAGAGACAGCAGCAAGAGATTCTGCCCTTCAGATGTCAGAAAACAGAAAAAACGAGCAAATAAAGCGCTTCTTTATTAAGTCTATGCCAAACTGGCTTAAGCCTAAGCTCTTAGAAAGGCCAGAAACAGATACAATAGATCAGTTATGCACCTTAGCTAGCCAACAAATTGCAATTAAGGAGATGTGCAACAGAGAAGAGTACTTCGACGACGGTTTTAATGAAATAACGGAAACAAATACTGATAAAATGTTAAAAGCAATAACTACTATTTCAAATAATCAGAAAGAACTTGAGCAGAAACTTGAGCAGAGATCAGCACCTAAAAATGAGCCATCAGAACAAGGCCCAGTAAACATATTCACACTACATTACCCTCAACAAGTCTACAGACAAAGTTATAGACAAAATTTCCGCCCCCAATATCAAAATTATCGACCAAATTGCCCTCAATATCAGTCTAATTATCGTCCAGTTCAGCAAAACTATCGGCCCCAGCAACAGTATGCCCCTCGTGCTAATAATTACCGAGAGTTTAGGGCGCAATTTAATGCCCCTAGACCGTTTTATTATAACGAACAGCCACAAACTCGTAATTATTGGACTGAACCTTCAGATAGTCCCCCATTTGTTCATCCAGCTTATGTTAATAGACCAGTTTACCGGTTCCCAACAAAAAACACCCCTCAAAACCTTCTTAGACAGGGTATAGTTTACGGTAGTCCAGTACAAGACCGATATGGTATGCAAAAAGCAAAAGAATTTAGTCGTGCTGGTGCACTCCAAAGTAGAAATATGAGAGGTATGAATTACCCATTTAATCAACAAAAAAACTAATAAAGCCACCCAACTTTAAAAAACAAAATAAAAATTATAAAAACTCAGTTAACTATTATAACGAAAGCACGTCTAGTCCTAGTTTAGATAAAGTAATAGAGCCAGTTTATATTAAAAGTAACAAAAAGCGTAGAAAACGCAAAAGTAATAATAATAAAAGTTAAGTTAATAATTCTGTGCAACTCCCAACACAAGTACCTCAATCCGCACCAAAGCCAACACCACATGTTCAGCAATTATTCAGTATTGTCCCACTTTTAGGCAGAACATTATCCTATGTTAAAGTTAAATTTAATGGAGAATTAGATAGACGCGCACTAATCGATACAGGAGCATTTGCCAACGTGATAAGTCGTGAGTTTTACAAGGAGCTAATTAATACAAATATCAATTCAATAACAGAAATAGAAAAGCCTGATCTAGATAAAGTAAAAATGGCAAACGGAAATATAGTTAAAATTGACAAAGCAATTTAAGTTACATTTAAATTGGGCACACAAACATTTACAGAAGATTTCCTTGTTTTAATTGTCACAACTCCTGTAATATTAGGCAACCCATTCTTTGTTAAACATAAAGTTAGCATCTGCCCAGGACAAAGTTATATTAAATTCCCTGATCAAACACTACAAATAAATGAAATAAAGCCAGAAAAGCAACCTAGAAGAGTGGTAAAACGCAAAAAATTTGGAGTTTATACACAGAAAAAGCAAGTTTTACAGCCGAATCAACAAGCAGTATTAGAATGTAAGCTTTTTGATAAACTAGAATCATTCGCTGACCTTTGTGGAGGAATAATTCCAAACGAAATCTTTGAAAAAGATAGTGAAGTATTATTAACATCATCTCTAAGTAAAGTTGCTGAAAATAACATTCTGTACATCTATGTCCTGAACATTACTGATCATCCAATTACCATAAATAAAGGCGAAGAAATAGCCAAATTCTCATTCTTAACATCAGGCCAAGCAGAAAAGTTGTTAGAAGTAGATCCTCAATTAATAAATGTTGCAAAAATGAGCGAAAATTACTTAACAGAAATAAATCAATTAATTCAAGTTACAGACACCCCGAAAAGAAAATCTCAACCAGCGAAACCAGCGCCAGAATATGAAAAACTATGGTTCCCAACGCCTGAAACGTGCCCAGATCCGACAAATTTGTCGCCCTTGCAGAGAGATATCTATGAGCAACTGCTAAAACTGCAAGAAATGGAGAAATTAGATCCAAAGGGTAATCATCAGGATAAAATAACATTTTTGAGCAAGTTTCCGTGGGAAAAATCAGCCCTCAATGATGAGCAAAAAGCAGTAGTAGGTGAATTACTAGTTGAGTTTAGTGACATTTTCGCAAAACACAGATTTGATGTTGGATATAACACAGACTTAAAAATAAAGTTAACTCCAGAAAGAAGTATACCAATTTATGAACAAGGTCCTCCAACACCTGTCCATTTGAGAAATGAGCTACAAGTAGAACTAGCATTAATGCATTATTACGGACTGATAACAACTTTGTCTCAATCAAGATATAGTAGTCCACTTTTCGCACAACGAAAGAATTCAGGAAGACTTAGACTATTAATTGACTTGAGAAAAGTAAACCACTTGCTGAAAAATGACTACGTGAATACGAATTTCCCGACTTCGAACATGAGTGACGCAATAAATTTTTTTTTGCTGGGAAAAAATTGTTCACAAAACTCAAAACTTGACTGTTCTCAAGCATATCATTGCGTGCAAATGGCAGACGATGTATCAGTGCAACTGCTAGCATTTAACTTTGCTTCGAGAACTTATGCATATAAATGTCTCGCACAAGGATTGAATGAGTCAGTAACTGGATTTAGCTCCTTCATTAGACATTATTTGGACCCATGTTTAGCATCAGGAAATTGTACCCAGTTTATGGATGATATTGGAAACGCAGTAACAAATTTTGAACAATTGGTACCTTCTTTACGAGAAATTTTTACTTGTATACGTCAATCTGGACTGAGATTGTCACCTGAAAAGTGTGAAATCGCAACCGATACCATAAAATTTCTGGGAAATAACATCAGTGCAGAAGGAATATTACAAGAAAAGTCGAAAATAACTAAATTTCTTGATAAATTCAAAATGCCGAAAACAACAAAACAAGTAAAACGATTAATTGGCTTCACTCAATTCTTCCGAAATTACATCCCTAATCTAGGTGAAAAACTAATGTCCTTTTACAAGCTCCTGAAGAAGGATGCAGTAATAGAAACCACAGAAGAACATGTAAAAGCATTAGAAGTAATAAAGAAGGATCTAATGGAAGCAACGAATGTAACTTTGCGATTGCCGAAACCAGGGCTGCAGTATGTAATTGTTTGTGACGCTAGTTACCACGGTGCAGGTTTTGTACTAATGGTGGAAGACTACGTAAATGAAACAGGAAAGAAAGAAAAGAAAACATACGCTCCCGTTTCGTTTGGATCGCATTTGTTTAATGCCACACAATTAAAGCTCTCAATTTATTACAAAGAGTTCCTAGCTTTGTACTACGCGCTGGACTACTTTTCACACTACATTTGGGGATCAAGCAAACAGGTAATTATACTCACTGACAACAAAAGCCTCACACAATTCTTCCAGTCAAAAGTAATACCACCATCTCTTTGGAATTGTTTAGACAGAATACTCGCATTTAACATAGTAATTGCCCACATTCCTGGACGCGCTAATTACGCAGCGGATTTTCTCTCGCGAATGGAGAATGACAAATCAGCAACAATGTCTTTAATATTAACGGATAGAATTCCAGTTAAAGAAATAGAAATTGATACAGAAGTACAAAATCCTGATATTGAACTGAATGTACTACTTGATACTGAAAACTTTAGTGATGAAATTAATAGTGACGAACTTGATGTGCTTAAAAAACTTGGCTTCTATGATTAATACAAAAAACGACAAACTAATTTTCCCATTACAGAAATTCAAGGGCTATTTAAACTTAAAAGAAAACAAGAAATAAATTCAATTGAGTACCCAAATCCATTAGATGAATTCCCAGACCTTACAGACAACTTAATTAGTCTCAATTTAGCAGAAGAGCAGCAAAAAGATGCAGACATTAGAACAGTAATAAATTGGATGCAACAAAATAACCAACAACCAGACTCAAAGTATGCTACAACTAGTTTAAAAAAGTATCACAAGCACTTAAACAGATTAATTCTTGAAGGGAATGTCTTATACCGGAATTTTTATGATGATACTGGAAAAGTACTTCATACACAATTCTGTGTACCTAAGCATTCGTGGAAAGAGACTATATACAGGCTCCATAATTCACAAACAGCAGGTCACTTAGGCATCAAAGCAACAATTCAGGAATTTAGAAAGCGATTTTATTATCCAGGCTTCACCGAACATTTCATTAGATTCATCAAAAACTGCCTCCTTTGTCTTCAACTTAACAGAGTACCAAAAGGCCACATCACACCAAAGTTACAACCAGTCAGTTCTCTACAATCATATCCAGGAGATATGTTACAAATTGATTTAGTAGGCCCCCTAAAGTCATCACAATATAAGTATGTTCTGAGTGGAATAGATGTTTTCACAAAGTACCTATTCGCAGTTCCATTAACGAATGGATACGCTGACACAGTAGCCCTAGAACTAGTAAAGGTGTTCTTCCAGCACAGCTACATACCTCAAACGATACTTAGTGACTTAGGAACAAACTTTACTTCTGAATTAATGTCAGAATTAACAAGTTTATTAGAAGTAAAGTTAAAACATGCCTCACTAAAGCACCCTCAAACTTTTGGAGCAGTAGAACGATCTCACGGACCACTGAAGCGAATATTAAAACTCAATACTGAGGAACAATGGAAAGACTGGCACAAATATGTTCCTCTTGCAACTTTTATTCATAATACTTCATACCATTCAGCGACAAATTGTTGTCCTTCAACTTTATTCCATGGAAGAGAACCCACAAAACCCCTCGACATTAGGTTATCCAGAAAATTAATGGATGCAGTAGCAGTAAACTCTGACTTTGTGAATGAACTGCAAGACGCCATGATGCAAAAGTTTGGAGAAAACAAAGAAAAACTGACGACCGCATACTTGAAGTACAAGAAGTATTATGATCAAAAAGCATCAGCAAAACCAATTCCAGAAAAATCATTCTGTTTACTTTTAAACCCTAAGCTATTAGAACAATCAACAGTAATAGCTTCCCAAGTTCAGAAATGGCTACCGCTATATAAAGTGGAAAAAGTCCTTACTGATTCTAATTACATCATTCGAAAAGTAAATACGAACTACACCCAAATTTTTCATCGCATCAGATTGAAGCCAATTAAGCCAAGTGAATCTCCTGAAGACCTCGAAGTCATCAACCCGGCAAACTTTCAACCTGATCCATCTAGAAGACAACACATGGAGCCAGAGCTTTTTGATGAACACATTCCAGAACTGATAAACGAACAAGAAAAGGAAATAAAACAAGCTACAAAAGAGAAACAAGATCCAGTCAGAGTGACCATAAATGTTCCCCTAGGTGGACCATTAGCAGGACCAGCAGTAGCAGCACCTCCAGCAGCACCACCGGCCCCACCAAGGGTAGTAGCACCAGCAGTTAGACCACGAACTGCCCCAGTTCATCTTCCAGTATTAGACTCCTCAAGTTCAGATGAAGCAATTGCAAATCTTTTTGAGGAAAACATTAGTTCAGATGAAAATTTAACCGACCTAAATCTGGACGCAGAGCAAATTCCCCGAATACCAGTTAACCCGTTAATTGCTGATGAAATCAGACAGCAAGAACCAGAAGTTAGTGTTCCTCTAGTATCATCCTCATCAGATGATGAAATGTTTCTACCAGCTCAACAGTCACAACCGTCAATAGTACCATTCGATATTGAATCACCTCCAGAAACACACGAAGAACAATATGCTTTAACTGATAGAAAAATAAGAGCCCGACCTTATAACCCAAAACGAAAACCAGAGAAAAGTGCTTTCGAATCAACAGACTACCAACAGCGGAAAAATGTACGCGGATTTAAATGTGAGAAATAATGTTGCATAAAGAAGATAGAACAAACCCTTACCTAACCAACCAAGTCAGAAGATCAGGCAGTCCTAGACCAAAAAACGCACGTGTCAGACTGGAACAAGAAGAAAAACGCGAAGCAATAAAAGCATCAGCACAAGCAGCACAACAGTCAAATACACCAAGTAGAGAGACAAAACTAGATCAAGTTACAGCAAGTATAGCAAAATATTCAGGGAAAAAGCCCAGCAGTTCAGCAAACAAACCAGTAACTAGATCTCAATCAAAAAAATCTTCACCAGGCTCATCTAATCAAAATTTAAACCATTTTAGTCAAGAAATAAATGCAACATATCTAAGTTCACCAACAGATATCTTATACTCTCCACACTCTTTTGCACACTGTATATCAGCAGACCTTGCAATGGCAAAGGGATTAGCCCGACAAGTCAAAAGCTGGTACCCAGCAGCCCCAAGTGCAATTAGACTTAGATACCCACCAGATATTGGCTCAGTTTTAATCTACTTCGACCCCATTTCCGAACGTTATATCTTCAGTTTAGTTACAAAATTTAGATACTACCACAAACCCACATATGAATCCGTATTAGCAAGTCTCTATGAACTGAGAGAAATAGTAATAAATGCAGGAATTTCACACTTAAGTCTTCCAAAACTCGCCAGTGGCTATGATAAATTGGATTTTAACATCATATTTGAGCTTATATGTCAAGTCTTCGACCCTCTACCCATAACCATCTATATCCTTTAGCATGTACAGACCCAGTACAGTCTAGCAGTACCCTTCATTTGGCCCAAAAGCCCAACAAGCCCGAGAAACTTAGCCCTAAAGCCCAAAAATCGCCAAAAATTCGAAAAATTTTGACCTCAAGTCCTAGTCATTTTGTTATATCTCCAGAACTACTTGTCTGAACCTGGATTAACCTATTGTTCTGAAAAGCCCTTATCCAGTAGAAGCGATTCCAGCTATTATTGACCCCATTTGACCCGTTCTAAGTACCAAAAACTTAGCCTGAAATTGACCCTTCTGAAAATCCTAGGTTCACTTCAGAAAAATAGTAATAAAATTGTGAAAGATGCCCCGATCATCCCAAATTTTTGCGCTGCAGCATTTTTCAAGCCGAGGAACCGACATGCAAATTTTGAAGCGATTTGGAGAACTTTAAAAATCGAGTGACGCTGGAGCCCTCAATTTTTGACACTTTTCGAATCCGCGCGAATTCAATGATAACTCCCACAAAAAACCTCCAATTGACCCATTTTATTGCCCTAGATCATCCTACTGCTCACGCTTGACACCCCAGTACCCAAAAATCCCGCCAAAAATCAATAAAAGTTGAGTTATGACAAAAATACCGAACCCTACCAAAATGCGTTAAAATTGATAAAAATGTAGTGTAAATTATACCCCATAAATATGCCAAAAACTGTCCCAAATGCCTCCAGCAGCTATTCCCAGCTGCCACCTACTTGGTACAAACTCAAACAACCATAAAAACCCAATATTTCTTCCAAGTATATGTTGAAAAATGACGAAAAAAACCAAAATTGCGCTTTGCTTCAATCCTCGGCTTCGAAAATTTTGTCATTTTATTCTCCACCTGACCCAATAAAAGCCACCTATACGCCCTACAACCCTAGTGCAACCCCCCACTAGCCTTGTAGTACCCTAAAAACCAGTCCCAGCTCATCCCAGTATCAACCATGAAGACTTAAAACCAAATAAGCTCTGAAATCGCGAAAATTTTGTCAGGAAAAATTCAGTTATTTCCAGCTAGAGTCAACATTATTCACTTCTGACAGCAATTAACCATACCATCAGCACGCCCACATCTATTGCTCTCAGAATATGCACTCCCAGCCCCCTAGTGCCAATACAAGCTGAGAAAAGACTGCCAAAATAACGAAAATCACAAAAATTTAAGTGTAATTTCCAGAAAAAGTGATCAAAAATGCATCTTAATACCCGAATATGCCCAATTTTATTGATAATTCAGTTAGCCCTACTCATTAGCAGTCCAAACATAGCAATATCAATCATTCTGAACAAGTTTTTTATAGCCTTATAGCCAATAACTTTTCCCCTATCTTAGCCTTTTCAAAAAACCCAGGTTCACTGCAGCAAAAACGTTATAACTCGTGAAAAATAGTTGAAACTGCCCAAATTTTTGCGCTGCAGGGTTTTTTGAGCCGATAAAGCGATTCACCAATTTTCAGCTCAATCGAAGCATTTTAAAAATTGAGTGACGCTGGGCCCCTCAATTTTGGAGACTTTTTGAAAATTTACACAAGTTCATAAAATCCGAAATATTGATCGAAAACCTGATATTATTAGCTTAAACATCCGCAGGCTAAAGCTCTACACGCCCATATCAAAAATATTGAAAATTGTTAAGTAAAATGTTGAAATAATAGTAAAAAACTGAAGCCTACCAGACTCTTCTCAAATTCGCCAAAATAGAGCCAGATTTAGACCAGAAAAATAGTATCAAATAGCCGAATTATGAGCCCATATCCAATATTCAGTCTCCCTAGTAGTTGTCTAAGCCTAACAAACCCATACAATCGCATAGAAATTTATAAATGTTGAAAAAAATGAAAAAATCGAAAATTGCACATATCTGATCAAATTTAGCACAAAATTCTAAAGTGAAAAACTCCACATAATAAAGTCAAATCATGCACCAAACTGCACCAATAGTTGCTACCAACATAGTACTCACTAGTATGACCCACAATTACTGTCAAAAATCAATTATCTTCAATCTATGTCAACTTATGCATAAAACATGATGCTTCACAAGTAAAAATCTAGTAAATATCAGAAAAACACAGATATCAGTACTAACAGTTAGCACCTGATTTAGGCCACTAGAGAATCACCAGACCGATACATGTCTCGAAGAAGCTCAATTAGTGGAAAAATCATGCCTGAAAATTAGCATTTTGGACGTAAAAATCAATGTTCTGACCCGATAAATAGCTTCAAACCCTATAATTCACTAATATACATTAGTAACAAGCACAGACAGTACCATTTTAACCATTCAATACCGTTAATGTATGAACAGTGACGACTTATTCAGACCGAAATTTCATGATTCAAAAATAGCCAGGTTCGGATCACAAAAACAATCATAACTTTGCGAAAAATGCTCAAATTGCGCCAAATTTTTGCGCTGCAGCGTTTTTTGAGCCCCTGAAGCGGCCTACCAATTTTGAGCCCGATTGGAGCAATTTAAAAATGAGTGACGCTGGAGCCCTCAATTTTTCGCATTTTTCGGTTTTTCATACATTAGTCAAAAAGTTGACCAAAAAGTGCCCAAAAACCTGAATTTATAGCATAGTTGTTCCCCACCGATGCCTACTAAGTGGGCTAAGCCAAAAAATTTGCCCAAAATTCAGTAAAAATTGAATAATTCACATATATGCAACACCAGCCCTGATGCGGAAAAATGGCCAAAATTACGAAAAAATTACATGTGAAAATTAGTACCAAATACTCTTCTAAACCAGTTCAAATTACACACAAGTGCTGCTAACAACCAGAATAAGCATCTAGAACCATTAGAACCAGTCCATGATCAATAATTTACAAGTAAATTAAAGTTAATGCTCAAAAATCAAAAAAGTCGTTATGTCACCAGAATTTCACTTTCATAAATATGTCATTATAAAGTCACACAGTGTAATTAAAATATTACCACATGCTCACACACTTCACAGCTCCTAGTTACAACAGTAAAAACCAACTGTCAAAGCTACAATTGCCAAATAATAAGTAAAAACTCACCTATAGATGAAACTAAACTACATGATGAATACAATTGCACCGACACTAGTCAATTCTCATCGGCGCTATCCTCAGCTACGGTACCACCACCACTAGTACTCTGACCGGACTGACCCCTTGTCCTAGTAGAACGAGTCACGTACCGCTCAGCGTCGTCCAACCTGTTTAAATGTCATTATAATGAACAAAAAGTCTCAAAATTATATGAAAAACACGATAAATCTTCACAAAAACAGCTAAATACTCACTTTGGAAAGTCTACGATTGGCTCACAATGGTACCGATACTCATTGTCGATGAATTTCCCGATGCACTGGATCAATACAGCAGGAGAGGTCGTTTTAGCATTGATAGAATGCCTGTAACACACCCAGCCGCCCCCATTTCCTCAGTATACTGCCAATAGATATTGACGTTGCATCCGAGGAAATAAGCCATACCGACAAACTAAACAGCAAAACCTTAAATAGTATCTACCTACACATGCGCGTACCAGAATCACCAAGTATTGAAACAAACTTTACCCAGAACTCGGCCAACGACCCATTATCTTCACTCTCAGCAATCTCATACTCCGACACAAAGTACCCTAACTGGTCCTTTACAAGTTCAGAGAACCCAGGCGAACGCATCTTGGCCACAATATCCAAGCGTAGAGCGCGAACATTATGCTTGGGAACCTTCTTGTCTGTAGCACACCGAACAAATGTGAATTACAGTAATAAACTTACTGAAAATTGCGATAAAATACAACAAATACCTGACTTCCGACTAGTTAAAGTGTATTACAGAGCACTGAGAGCACACAGACCGCCAACTTCGGCCCTCACACCAGCCACACCAAGCAACTTTGGAGTTTTAAATGACACTACGTCCACATACTCAGCATAAATGTCATTGTAAAACTCGTACCCCAATTCTGCACACAAGTTTGCACGAAGATTTGCACGGAAAAAAGTGCACTGCACCTCTTTGCCGTGCATCTTCTTCACGAAACATGGCACACATTCACGACTAGCTCTAAACAATAGGCATACACCACTTCACAACTACTAATACATGTAACAAACTAAAGAAAACCAAATAAAAATATAAATAAATATAAACATATGCAATTACCTTTCAACAGCGGCTTGCAATCCCCCCATTGAACGTGGAAAGAAGAACCCAGCAGCTTTCAGGCGATCGACTTGTGACCTCACACGAGTAATGTGCTTTGCAGAAGCACTGAACCCGACATGAAGCGAAGCCAACTCCTGAGACACCATCTGCTGAGTTGGAATTTCCTTCTCCTGAACTTGCATCTCGCTGCCCACCTTCACTTCCACTTTGTACATCAACACCTCACGATTCACGACCAACTCCGAAGTCCCCACATTCTTTATCCTCAGTACCATATGTTCTGCTTTGTCCCGATAAGCTCATCGCTCCTCAGATGTCCGAACAAATGATGGATACATCCATTCAGACTGAGACAACGTCTTGCTTCGCAAGAAAGTCAGAAAATCCTCATACTGGGCAACATCCATGATTCACAATAACTATCTGAAAGTTTAAAAATTGAGTCACGCTAGTTATTAAGCAAGCAGAAAACTAAAGTGTTAAGTCAAAAATGAACAATCACAGGAATGAAAACACACAAACAGAACAAATTATGCAATAAATGCCAAGGACGTTTAAATACCATGCTATAACGACCGCTAATAGTTAATAACACATGCCGCAAAACACACAACAACGCTCTGAACACACAATTACACCCTTCACTAGCATTCACTTATTTACTACGCCTCACTAACTCTTCCTTTATCCCCTACTTATATCCTCAATTCCTCTCACAAAAACAAGTCTTGATATATACTAATTACTATGATATTACTAGCACCTTATTAATTATTAGTAGCACCAAGTATATAAGTCAGTATATTAGGATATATAACATCAAACTACAACTAAACATATACAACTAAAAGTCAGTTAATAAGTTAAATAAATAAATAAAAATAACTAGTTAAACTGCCGTCTCCTCCATCTCAACTCCTCCCTCATCTTCCTGATCTTCAAGCTCTTCCCTCTCCCTCCTTCTTCCCACACATCTTCCCCTCCTTCTCCTTCTCCACATCCCAACAATCCCGAATAATAAGAATAATAATATGAATACTAATAATAATATTGAGTCCCAGTCCCATCCATCTCCTCCATCTTCAAAGCTATTAACTACTGCTGTACTATTATTGATATTACACTCTGGGTGCCGCAAACGAGACCAGTGAACCTAGTTCCTTGATACATACCTGGTCCCGTTGCCGCAGCACCCCAGAGTGATATTATTCGGGCCGACAGTAATATTAAAGCACGTACTGACAAACAAATAATCTGAAAAACTCGAAAAAACATGTAAAGACTGCAAAATTTGACTCCCCCCAACCACTATCCCCATCATCACACACCCATCATTCAACCAAATAACCACAATTCAACATGGCTAAACACCATATTTAGTAGTAATATCAAACATACACATCAACACACATGATCACAAAATAAAGTACACCTGAAATGAACAAACATCGGTAAACAAGTGCCATATTGAGAAAACTAGAACTAGAAGCCTGAGTACATGAACAAATAAACACCGGAAGACCAAAGAGAACCAGTTGAAACACTCAGAAGAGCCACATCAGTAGAAGATTGTCCTGAAACATAGTTGATATTATTGAAATATGAAAATGATACTCACAATTGTGTTGAATCTCGTACTTTTCGGCCCCACCTTTGAGAATCTGATTAACACAGAAGCAGCTCTGGATAAAGGAATCATCTTCCATAAGGAAGGAAAGATCCTAATTACCGAAAAGTTCATTAACGTGGAATTTTTAGTACCATTTCCTCGTTATAATTTCACGATCAGACAACAAGTAGAGACTCTACTTAATGAACTCTCCAAAAAGTGGATCACGCAATCAGAGTTTTGCAACCTGACATACAGCACTACATATCGGAATCAAACAGACGCCTTCAATGTTGATTGGCTTTACACCAAGATACTCAATGAAACAATAGAAGCCGAAATTGAAGTCCTTAAATTACGCAACGAGACTGAAAAACTCCCTACCAGAGTCGAAGAAGACCCGCACAATCGACAAAAACGAGCCGCCCCGCTTGCAATCGCGGCCGCAGTCGCTGGAATTGGACTTTTCGGTCCAGGAATAGCAATGAGCAGCGGAGGATGCGGTGGAATCACAGGAGTTTTCGGATCTTGTCAGCGAACGTCTCAAAACGCTGAAAATATCGATCGATTAGCTAACAGTTTCAATAGCCTCAACGACTATGTCATGGAAATCAGTGCACAAACCGATGAGAAATTTTTCCTAGTTGCTGACGAACTTGCAAAAGTTTACAAAGTTCAAAACGAAATGCAAGAAAACCAGAACAGAAACTGGAAACTAGTAGAGGAACAGTTTGCAATTATAGATCACAATCTGAACGCAATAGCAACCTGTATGGAAATCCAATTATCACAGCAACGATTGAATTTCAACTTTGACACAGCAGCTTCATTACTTCTTACTCTTTACGCAGATATCAAAAGTTATAGAGCAGCCTTAGATTCCTTTCGAATTAATGTTATAAATGCCATTCCTACGTTACTTGACAAACGCCTTCCAATCTCTTTAGTACCTCGTAAATCTTTGATAAAGATCCTTGATTCAGTCCATGATAGCCAAAAGAACGCCCCAGATCGTCTAACTTTGGCAATACCCATGACTGACATACTTTCGTACTACGATGCGAAATTAGTACAAGAGATTTCGACAGTTGAAGACGGACTTTTACTGACACTAGCCATTCCCCTAGCCTCTAGCCAGACAGTGTTCGAAGTTTATCGTGCAAAAGTAATCCCTATGCCTCAGAAGGACTCCGTAGACGCCTTAAGATATGTAATAGATGGAGAATACTTAGCAATCTCAGAAGGACAGATGGAAACCACAGTATTGACGAAAGCTCAGTATGACAACTGCCTTGGATCGCCGCGATACCGAATCTGTCAGGAGACAATGGAAACCCACCTTGGATTCTCCTCGTG
Source organism: Convolutriloba macropyga (assembly GCF_964194025.1). NCBI lineage: Eukaryota > Metazoa > Xenacoelomorpha > Acoela > Convolutidae > Convolutriloba > Convolutriloba macropyga. The sequence continues at coordinate 20,757,593 of NC_134475.1, forward strand.
TCTAGCAACCCTCAAGTTTCACCACACAATCTCAGCATTGAAAGTATGTGATACAGAGAAGGTTGTGTTACCCAACCCAGAACGAGCACAGAACCTTGGATACGGAATTTGGCTCCTAACATCAGCTTCAAGTGATTATACCCTTAGTGAGATTGGTACGGATGAAAATGGCCGACACATCAATGTTCCTCATAAAGGTTGTAACATCTGTTTAATCACATTAAAATGTGGACATACAATGTTCAGTGACCACATTAAAATTCGAGCTGATTTACAAAGTTGTCAGTACCTTCCAGCAACGAGAATTAATGTAAAATTACGAGATCCACTTGCGCATTTCATTGACTCATTACCTAACATAAACGACCTTCCGAAATATGATTCCAGTACTGAAGCAAACCTCGATTTATTGAAGAAAGTTAAAACCGAATTTATTTACTCGAATAGAAAGTTATCAACAGAGTCACTAGATGCTATAGCAAAGCCAATTACCACTTGAATGAAGTCATTTAAACCAGCACTAATTGACAAACTTGAATCTTACGTACCGATCAAACTTTCTCTTTCTTTAACCATCATTGTTTTTATCGGAAACCTAGCTTTACATATTCTTTTCATGTTCTTATTCCATAAAGTAGCTTTTGTACGACGAATGGTACCAAATTTCATGAAGCTTAACGGAAACAATGTACCGCTATACCCAGTAGTTTCCGTACCTAAACATCTGAAAGCAGAAGTAGTCACAACTCTAGCCAAACAACTAAAGCAACCGCCAACAGTCATCTCTCCAGAAGAACTTGGAACCCTCAAACGACAACGACGAAATTCCATGCCTGCAACTTCTACCATATCACTCAACACCATGGACCGATTTAACACAGACGACGAACTGGACAACCAAGCTCAACCCCCAGAGGAGAGTATGCTTTAAGCTCTTGAAAGTCTTATATAGTTCGACAAGTATTATTCTTTTAGCAGTTAAAATATCCCTTCATTCATTAAGTTCTATAAATCAGTGCTTTATAAGTTCAAACTAGTACTCCAATCCACAACATAAACCAGTGCTTTAAATCATCCATTCAGTTCGACCATATGTGTTTTCCCAACACCAAGTTTAGAGCCATTATTCAAAGAAATAACCATGATTATTTTCAGTGCTAATTCAATGTCTCCTCTTAATCTTAACTTTAAACTTATGTCTTCACTCTTTACTCTAAAATTAGCGCAATTTCACATCTTTTATGTTCCTTCAAAGCTCTTAACCTTGTCTTAACTTTCCTCACTTTAATCTTTATCTCAATTTGTCTCAACTTAAACTTTGTTTCTCTTAACTTCATTAATTGTCTAACTTAAATGCTTTCGTTCCTAAACACTTTTCTAAGAAAACATAAATTGGGTGGCTCCAACAAAAATATGTTTATATTATTATACTCGTGCAGATTATATGTTTTATAGAAAAACTGTAAAAACCCAGTTCCTTCTCAAAATTTTCATGGAAAATTTTCATAAAGTCGGGTAGTGTCACGCCCCTATTTCGTCCCTTATAGTTACGTGATGATTTTCCTTCAAATATCCATAAATAAGTGCTATAATTTAGTTCATATTCAGTTAGTTTCAAGGCTATATATAGCCAGTATTTCCATCTAGGCCTGTAACCCCTAATTTGTTTATGTTTATGAAAAACAACCGCAGATTGACAGTTTAACTAGCAAACACTTCAAGTGCCTAAAAGCCTCAATATTTACTTTTTTGAGTTTCTTGATGATAAATTCACATAATCAGTAAATAACTTCATGAGAGATTTTGTACTTGGTGAAGTAATTATTCTGATAAAGTAGGTGCTAATACGGAATTGTATATGTACTGAACAAACACCAAGAGACGTACAAAAGCCGGAAATCGTCCTACTTGAAAATCAGTAAATATTTACGAAGGACCAATACAACTGAAGGCACAGTCCTGCGGAACCCACTATCAGCAGAACACCGGACAACCAGCCTGAAGATCAGTTGGCCAGTTACTCTTAAACCTGATAAAACTTCTTACTAATGTTATTGATTAATTCTCGCCTAATTAATTAAAGATTGAACTGGAAATTCTCTTGAAAAACTCCCAAGTTTGATAGACTTTGTTAAAGTAGAAACTTAGGCTAACAGGACTCAAAATACAAGGCAAACTAGTGGATATATCACGCATCCGAACCGCTCAATAAAAGGCTATTACTAGCTAATTTTATTCAAAATATATCTGCTAAAAATCGTACTGTGAAACATCAAAATAAGTCCTTGTAAAATGGCAATTATTCAAGTTAATTACTCCTCATATAAACCACAATAACACCACGAGGAACACTATTAAAAATCAGTGCGTAACAATTACCAAACCATGATGTAGGAGAAATCAACAGTATTTGGTCGAGATAAGAATTAAGTTATTTAATTACACTTTTTCACTGAATAACTACAATCCAGGCAGTTTTGTAACAATTGTTAAAATCTTATTACGACTGCTACGGTCAGGTTAATAAAGTGTTGTTTTTTTCTGCTATTTTAATTGCTTCTTTCTGCGATGTTGGTTCAGGATCAGATGGAAATAATGCGGGATCGATTTTATCAGGTTATAAGAGAACCGCGTTTCAAATTCGGAGTTTATTTTTCGATTGAACTCGGATTCCGAAATCAGATTTTACGACTGAACTCAAAAATTATTCAGGCTGAAACATCACGTCGAAAGATTTTTTTTGTTTTAGTGCTGGCAAGATTAAATCTGAGCCGGGAATTGTTGTGAAGGTAGTCAAAGGCGAGGCAGGCGCAGATCAGCTGACGAGCAGGGCTGCTGAAGCTAAAACAGAAGGAGCGGTTAGTGTAACACACGAAGGAAAAGTGGCATTATAATTGATAATGATGTTCTGTTTATGGATAACTGGGCTGTGGGTGTTAATAACCACGTTAGCTACACAGCAGGCTACTACTGAGTTTGTTTTTTCTGCGGAAAAACTAAAATTTGTGATAACTACAAACTTTGATTATTTTGCGTGATCGCTGTTTGAATTATCCAGGTTAGTTTCATTGATTGAAGTTATTCTTGTGGTTGAAAACTAATAAAAGATCGTAGCATCAGATAAGTACATGTAATTATCATCCTCGAGTACGCTAGAGAAGCAAGCAGACGGTATAAATGTAGCATTTTTGCAGCTAACCTATCAGAATGTTAAAGATTTGGGAGTCTCTATTGTGATGGGTTGATAGCCCTGCATCTCACCAACCACATTTCCCCATTTTTTAAAATTGGATGTGAACACTGATATGAATAGCGTTTGGCCAAAAATACAAATTTTTATTTGCTCTCTGAAGCAATTATTGTAAACTTGTTGGTCTTTTTTATGCAAAATTTTTGCTTGACCGTTGCTCTTTTTTTCTGGAGCTTTCTTTGATTTCTCAAGTGACTTTCACGCTTCTTTCATTTGATTACTGACTATTTGCTCTTGAACGAAGTTCATAGCAATTATTGTAAACATGTTGGTCTTTTTTATGCAAATTTTTCGCTTGACATTTCGCGCTTTTCTTTTAGAACATTCTTTGACTTCTCAGTTGACTTTTTCATGCTTTCGTTTTTGAGTGATCTCTATTACTCTCACTCTTGTTGGTAAGATAAAGTTGCAGCATAGCAATAGTAAGGGTCAAATAGCAGAGTCGGTTATGTACATGTTTATAAAGCGGGAGGTCAATGGTTCGAATCCCGGTGGGGGTCAAATGTTCCTGCACCCGCCTGTCGTTCGAGAGCAATTCCCCCGGCATAAGTTGGTTTATATTCTCAATTGCTCTGATTGCTTGTTGCTAATACAAAAGCGATTGTGAGCGGCTAGGGATCAAAGCCGTTGTAGCTTAGTGGTTCAGACTTCTACCCTGGATACCGCGGGTGCTAACCCCTCAGATGGTGGAGATTTTGCACCCTTAAAATTTAGGCTTCTCCCCTCTAACTTAATTGCCCTCGCCTGTCGTTTGAGAGCAGTTCATCCAACCTTAGTCGGTTTGTTTAATTGATTTCGAACGAAGTTCGTAGCAATTATTGTAAACGTGTTGGGCTTTTTTAATGCAAATTTTTTGCTTGATTGTTTTTGCGCTTTTCTTCTAGAACATTCTTTGGCTTCTCCAGTGACTTTTTCACGCTTTCGTTCTTCATTTTTGAGTGATATCTATTGCTCTCACTCCGAAGTAAAGTTTGTTGCTAAAATAAAGTTGATTGCGTCATAGCAAGAAGAAGGGCCTAATAACCGAATGGGCAGTGCTTCTGGTACGGGATCGGGAGGTCCATGGTTCCAATCCTGGCGTGGCATTTTTTTGCACCCATAAAGAAAAATGTATCTAGGCTACAACCCCTGGCCTGTTATTCGAGAGCAATTTTTCCAACATTAGTCGTTTCTTTTTGGGTAAATTAGTCACATGTTCGGTTGTGATAGATTCATATAAAGTGTCACAAGCCGCTGAGGCATGGTCAAGCTATAAATCGTTACTAAATCGAGGTCTATAAATAGTCACAAGAGCGCTTTCTTCTACAATACTCTATTGTATAATTTTCTACATTAATACACATCTGCTGGAAACCTCGTCAACTAGAACGTTTATAAAATGGGAGCAATAAAGCTCTCTATTACAATGGCCAGTTGTTCAGCGCAAAGCTCGATTAAATCTTTCGGTGAAAAATTTTCAATTAAGAGCAATCGATTTCGAGAAACAAAATTGAAAACAGGATAAACTGAGAAAGCCCACTCTTTAATGCCAATTACTTGCGTTGCTTTTTTACTGCTCGCAGAAGAAGTGAAACAATTATTGTGGTCGCGTGTTTTTATGCAAAATTTTGGTTTGCCCCATTGGATTCGTCGAGTTTTCGTCTTTTATTTTGAAGTTGTTCGTAATCTAAATTCTTCTCATTCACAACTTTAAATTGCTGAAATCAATTGGAGGCAGTTTACTACTAAGAGGCAAATGAAGTTTGTGCCAAAATTGGTCTCATTTTATTAATAGCTGCCGTCAGCCTCTCAAACGGCTATTATTTAAGCGCTCTCCTTTTTACAATTCAAAGAATTTGAATTGTATTGGGGCGCTGTCTTTTTTTTAAGATCTGTTCACACGTTTTCATGATTTCATAGTCCGTTCTAGGTCTAGTTTTCTGTTTAGTCAATGAAAATTCTTTGAATTGTACGTCAGGAGTTGTCCTGCTATGTTTTGTTTTAATTCTCTTTACCTTTTGATCACTTTTTTCGTTTTAACAAGTCACGATTTTCACGTTTGACTTCTGACTTACTTCACTCACTGTTTCAATTGAATGGATTTTTAATTCTTCCAAGCATTGAATCACTTAATTTAGTGAATACGGTCAATGTCAAAAGAGCAAAATCAAAAGAAACGGGATAAACCGATAAAGCCCGGTCATTAAGTCTTTTTGAATTAAGTAATCTAAGTTTATTTGAGCGATTGCTAGCTGATATTAGTATTAAGCTTAATACCCTTCAGTTTAGAAGCTGAAGTAAGTATAGGTTTAGAATCTAACTGAAACTGCACACTGAGTAAGAATAATTTTCGAAACTTCGGGAAAAATTTAGTCAGTTTCTATCTCTTTCTTTTCTCTTTCTGTTTCAATCCCGATGTGCGTCGAGCGCGTCAACGGTGGTTATTTCTCGGCAATCTGCCGGCTATGTTTTTCTAATAAAATCATTTGAGGGCCTTTAGTTAACTTTTTGTCTTCTCCCTACTAGTTCCTGGACCTCTACTTAAGCAGTTTAGAGTAGAATGCAGCCCCGAAATTCGTGCATGAGCGATTAGTCCGACATTCGTTGTTTTTAGACTTATTGGTCTCTTTTGCAACAATTTGTAGGACCGATTATTCGTCGCATTGACAAATTTCCGTGCTTTCATGTGCAGACAAATGAGATCAACTGTGAAGCCTCAGGGAAATAAGTCTATGCGCAGTTTTTTAGCCTTACTGGACTAAGAATGCATTTCACCAAATTTGCTGACGAGACGTAGTTTTATGTTGTGAAGGGCAAGTTTTGGACCCATTCTTCTACCTCTAATGCCGTCGAAGGCTGTGTAGTCGCAATAGCGCAATTTTTTTGTTATTTTCTCGACACCCCATTGTTCCCCTCGGCTTTATTTTCTAATTTTTTATGAGCATAATCATAGCCGTTTTTAATGACTCTCATAAGTTTGTTGCAATTATATTAGTCTTGTGGTCTTTTAATTTAATTTTCGTTTGTATACTTCTGACCCTTTTAACTTTTTGGCCTCAAAAATGGAATGAACAGGTAAACCCTGAGCAATTCTTACTAGTCTCTAAGTGTGCTATCACAAAAACTGTTTCGAAGAGACAATTTCATGGTGACAGGGGCAGTTCCTTTTCTAACAATTTGACTTTGACCTCCAACTCACCACATCCCCAACACGCCCTTCAAACTGTATCCCCCTCTCTAACGCTTCACCCTTCTCTAAAGCTTCTCCCCTCTCTAACGCTTGCTACAACCGAAGCCAGCCGGTCGTTTGAGAGCATTTCGCCCAACCTTGGTTAGTTATGTTTGTATTTGTAAGCTGAGAGTAGCTCCATTATAGAATTAGTGCTTTCACAATCCAAGAACTAGATTGTATTGGTGTTCTTTTTTTGTGAGATGTTTTTACACATTTGTCCATGACTTTGATCTTTCAAAAGTGGATGAACAGTAAACAATAACTGCCAATGGACATTATTTTTTTGGAGGCCAATAGCTGGTTTTAGTAGTTCCTTGGATTCTTTGAGTGCTGCTGCTGCTGGAGGGCCTTAATTAAAGGCCATTTTTAGGAGTTGGTCTTTTGCAAGGCATAAATACTTTTATGACCAGTTTGTGAGCTACATGTTTTGGTACTGCAAACATAAACACACAAAGTGATTTTTTTGCTATTTTTTAAGTTTTTTGAACATTTTTGTCATTTTTCAGTTTTTCCAGGGCCGAGAAACTCCTCTAAGGTTTGATAATGTTTTAATTCAAATGTTGAAAGGAGCCATGGAATGGTTTTCAACTTTCTAATATCACGAATTCTGCATAATCCGAGTTTATCGATCTTAATGGGCCAGTAAAACTTTAAGGCTTGAAATTGGGTTTCTGGATAGTTTTTGCAGACAATGAAACGGTTCTGAAGATATTAATATTAATTTTACGAACTATAGCAACATTTCAATAAAGTTTACAATTGTCATTTTTATTGTTTTCTGAGCTATCAATGTTTAAGCGGGAATGAAATTTTTTAGCCTTTGCAGATGGGTTACTGGACAGATTCGAGAGACAAAAGTTGGTCTGAACAAATTATTATTGCGAAATTTAGAAACTTTCAATAAGTTTTGCAATTTTAAATTTTTATATTTGTTTTCTCGATTTTTTCGATATTTAGTGTCCATCATAGTCCCCTTTCAAGGCTTCTACTTGGGTTAATGGGTATATTTAAATGTTTTAAGTTCGGCCTTCAGGGTAAAAGCACCAAGATTTTGTTTGTTTGGGTGCTCTGATGTTTCCTCTTGACTTCTGGTATGCTTTTTTCGTTTTCTGAGGACGATTTCCCATTTTACATATGTTCAAATCACGTTACATTGCTCTCTACTCACCCTAGCATATGTTGTTTGGGCATTTGCGTGATATAATTTCTACTGTTTTCTAAAGCTATCTTGTTCTGCTTTCTTTTCCGGCTTTTCGACGTTTTGCGTGAAATCGTTTAAATTTCTCTAAACTAGGTTGTAATTTTCATACTAGCTTGAAATTAATTAGATCCCAGTTGAGATGAAGATGTCACTAGGGGCTACTTGACTGCAATCAGCTTGGTATTTTTGATCAGTTAACAACTGTCGACGAAACCATTGATAGCCATTGTTACTTGATAGCCATTGTACCCAGAGCTCTATTATAGAATTAGTGCTTTCACAATTCAAGAACTAGATTGTATTGGTGTTCTTTTTTTGTGAGATGTTTTTACACTTTTGTCCATGACTTTGATCTTTCAAAAGTGGATGAACAGTAAACAATAACTGCCAATGGACATTATTTTTTTGGAGGCCAATAGCTTGTTTAAGTAGTTCCTTGGATTCTTTGAGTGCTGCTGCTGCTTGAGGGCCTTAATTAAAGGCCATTTTTAGGAGTTGGTCTTTTGCAAGGCATAAATACTTTTATGACCAGTTTGTGAGCTACATGTTTTGGTACTGCAAACATAAACACACAGTGATTTTTTTGCTATTTTTTAAGTTTTTTTGAACATTTTTGTCATTTTTCAGTTTTTCCAGGGCCGGGAAACTCCTAAGGTTTGATATTGTTTTAATTCAAATGTTGAAAGGAGCCATGGAATGGTTTGCAACTTTCGAATATCACGAATTCTGCATAATCCGAGTTTATCGATCTTAGTGGGCCAGTAAAACTTTAAGGCTTGAAATTGGGGTTCTGGATAGTTTCTGCAGACAACGAAACGGTTCTGAAGATATTAATATTAATTTTACGAACAATAGCAACATTTCAATAAAGTTTACAATTGTCATTTTTATTGTTTTCTGAGCTATCAATGTTTAAGCGGGAATGAAATTTTTTAGCCTTTGCGGATGGGTTACTGGACAGATTCGAGAGACAAAAGTTGGTCTGAACAAATTATTATTGCGAAATTTAGAAACTTTCAATAAGTTTTGCAATTTTAAATTTTTATATTTGTTTTCTCGATTTTTTCGATATTTAGTGTCCATCATAGTCCCCTTTCAAGGCTTCTACTTGGGTTAATGGGTATATTTAAATGTTTTAAATTCGGCCTTCAGGGTAAAAGCACCAAGATTTTGTTTGTTTGGGTGCTCTGATGTTTCCTCTTGACTTCTGGTATGCTTTTTTCGTTTTCTGAGGACGATTTCCCATTTTACATATGTTCAAATTACGTTACATTGCTCTCTACTCACCCTAGCATATGTTGTTTGGGCATTTGCGTGATATAATTTCTACTGTTTTCTAAAGCTATATTGTTCTGCTTTCTTTTCCGGCTTTTCGACGTTTTGCGTGAAATCGTTTAAATTTCTCTAAACTAGGTTGTAATTTTCATACTAGCTTGAAATTAATTAGATCCCAGTTGAGATGAAGATGTCACTAGGGGCTACTTGCCTGCAATCAGCTTGGTATTTTTGATCAGTTAACAACTGTCAACGAAACCATTGATAGCCATTGTTACTTGATAGCCATTGTACCCAGAGCTCTATTATAGAATTAGTGCTTTCACAATCCAAGAACTAGATTGTATTGGTGTTCTTTTTTTGTGAGATGTTTTTACACTTTTGTCCATGACTTTGATCTTTCAAAAGTGGATGAACAGTAAACAATAACTGCCAATGGACATTATTTTTTTGGAGACCAATAGCTGGTTTTAGTAGTTCCTTGGATTCTTTGAGTGCTGCTGCTGCTTGAGGGCCTTAATTAAAGGCCATTTTTAGGAGTTGGTCTTTTGCAAGGCATAAATACTTTTATGACCAGTTTGTAAGCTACATGTTTTGGTACTGCAAACATAAACACACTGATTTTTTTGCTATTTTTTAAGTTTTTTTGAACATTTTTGTCATTTTTCAGTTTTTCCAGGGCCGAGAAACTCCTCTAAGGTTTGATATTGTTTTAATTCAAATGTTGAAAGGAGCCATGGAATGGTTTTCAACTTTCGAATATCACGAATTCTGCATAATCCGAGTTTATCGATCTTAATGGGCCAGTAAAACTTTAAGGCTTGAAATTGGGGTTCTGGATAGTTTCTGCAGACAACGAAACGGTTCTGAAGATATTAATATTAATTTCACGAGTTCTAGCAACATTTCAATAAAGTTTACAATTGTCATTCTTATTTAACATTTTTGTTGTTTTCTGAGCTATCAATGTTTAAGCGGGAATGAAATTTTTTAGCCTTTGCAGATGGGTTACTGGACAGATTCGAGAGACAAAAGTTGGTCTGAACAAATTATTATTGCGAAATTTAGAAACCTTCAATAAGTTTTGCAATTTTTAATTTTTATAGTATTAGTTTTCTCGAGTTTTTCGATATTTTTTTTCCATCATAGTCCCCTTTCAAGGCTTCTGCTTGGGTTAATGGGTATATTTAAATGTTTCAAATTCGGCCTTCAGGGTAAAAGCACCAAGATTTTGTTTGTTTGGGTGCTCTGATGTTTCGTCTTGACTTCTGCTATGCTTTTTGTTTCGTTTTCTGAGGACGGTTTCCCATTTTACATATGTTCAAATCACGTTACATTGCTCTCTACTTTCCCTAGCAAATGTTGTTTGGGAATTTGCGCTATATAATTCCTACTGTTTTCTAAAGCTATCTTTTTCTGCTTTCTTTTCCGGCTTTTCGACGTTTTGCGTGAAATCGTTTTGATTTCTCTAAACTAGGTTGTAATTTTACTTAGTTCCAAACGAAGCAATACATACTAGTTTGAAATTAATTAGATCCCAATTGAGATGAAGATGTCACTAGTGGCTACTTGCCTGCAATCAGCCTGGTATTTTTGATCAGTTAACAATTGTCAACGAAACCACTGATAGCCATTGTTACTTGATAGCCATTGTACCCAGAGCTGTCTTTACTAAAATTGAACCTGTTTAAGCCTCCTAAAAAAGCGAAGAAGGTGAAAGCAGAACCAGCGGAAACAGAAGAGTATCAGCCACAGTTTGAAGCTGCTCTGGAAGAGTCAATAAAGGTTAGCCCAACTTTTGGCTTATAAGACTGAATGTCAAGTAAAATATGACTGTCATAGCTCAACTAATGGCTCAAGAAATTGTGGTATCTTTGCTATTCATCAGCATAGCTGTAAGGTGACTTTGACACACTCGAGCATTGACTTATAATATTTAGCTCGAGTTCTATAAGTACTTCATTGACCATAATCAAATATCACAAGTGGATGATCATATTATAAATACAGCTTCCGCTGAGTTGTAAATTGATGACATTCTTTGTTATAGGAGAAGAAAAAGAAGAAGAAACGCGAACGAGAGGAAGGGGAGTAGTGGTTTACTTAGAGAAGTCGTCACCTTGTCCAGAGGCAGCAAAAACTTAGTTCTGAGAAAAAATTTATGGCTTAAACTTGTTTTCGTTGATAAATCTATCTTTCTAAAGATCATCTGTAATATGTAATGTCTGATTAAAGATTGGTTGTAGGATGCTTTGTGTGCAAATGAAGTTGGGTTTGCATTTTGATGGCTACTTTGATAATGATGTTTGAGTTTGTTTCGTTCTTTATAAAGTTCTCTATAAATGAAAGTTACATAACGTGCAGAAAGTAGTTCAACCTCATATTGTGCAGTGTTTTAGTTATCTGTGCGATTTCTCAATTCATTGGGATGTCTTCACTTTTAACTGAATTGTGGTGCAGTTTTGTATCACATGTCGAAACTTTTTGTTTCAGCTCTCTCTATTGTCTGCTTAATTGTGTTAAACTGACAATTTGTTCCTTTTTGGAAACGAACTTGGTATTTTGTGTACCTTGAATTTTTCCCACTAGAAACTGAAGATATAGGATGACACTGGACGTCAATCCGGTAGATCGGATTAATCGGTCTAAACAAACACACCAGAATGCTTGCATCAAGGAACGTCTAGGTGCCATTTGCAAACGACAAACGTTGTTTTAGCTTTTTCATAGCGAAAAATTTGTTTCAAACAATTGAACAACGACAGTCATATCTTTTCAATAGCCGCCCTCATCTTCTCAGCCGGCTAATAATGCGGTCCTATTACGATCCAAAGAATTGGGATTGCATTGATGCTCTGTCTTTTTTTTACAATTCGGAGTATTAGTTTTCTACAGGTTTTTACGACTCGAAGATGAGTATTGGTATTCTACAGGGTTTTAACGACTCGGAGAGGAGTATTGGAATTCTACAGGTTTTTTTTAGCTAGAGCAAGTTTGTTCATGACTTGAATTTTGACCTCTTTCGTTTCAAGCATTTACCTCTGTTTTTGATTGTTGACTTCTCAGTTTGTAATGTATGGTACTTAGGAACTGCTGATAATATTCAAAGTGAAGAGGTCATTTTGAGATTTTTGTGATCCTATTTAAGTGACCTCTGCTTATCTAAACTTCAGATCCCATCACCTACTTACCTGCCCCCCCCCACCGACCCTCACCCCCTCCCTCACCTACCCCAGCACCTAGCCACACCCCTGAACTGAAAAATTGTGTCTGCATTTTTGAATATAATGTTTTTAATAGCCGCAAAGCGATAGCTGTGGCTATTATTGGTCTTCTCTTGTTTTTCTTTTCAAATTTCGTCGTCAAGATTTTTGTTACGACCATATGACGTCACAACCACTTTTCGTTCAATCGTTTATGAAATTTCAACTGAAAAGCGTGCGTGACGTCATTTTTTGCTTTAGTGGAGCGAGTTTTTTGTTCATTCGAGTGATTAAAATTTTGGTCACACGTGACTTACCTCACTCTCAAAAATGACTTCCTGACTCTACAACTGACTTTGTTTTACTTTAATTCAAAGAGATAGGTCCAAGTGAATGTCTGTCACTCTAAAAGAAAGTTATCTGAGAGCAGCTTATAGAGGCAGCAACAACTTATACAGATTTTTAATCAAAATTTATCATATCAGCCTTCAATGAAAAGACAAATTTTTTGGTCTGTCTTTTTGAGACTGCAGATCTACGAAGCTTTTGCGGCTATTTTCTGGCAATCTGCCAGCTATGTTATTGGGCTACTTGTTTGTTTTTTCTCCTTCGATGTTTCTCTTTCTAATGTTTTTTACCATTCTGATGGTTTATATGTTTTTCTTTTGATATGATTTCGTAAGGTTAAGTTAGAGATTATAATGCACGAACATTGACTTCTGTTTTAGAACTTTGACTTCTGTTTTCGAACAATGTACTTTAAAAGTAGCTTAAGCTTTAGTAGCTTAGCCGGTACTTTAAATGTACTGGCTATGTTTTTTTAGCTAGAGCAATTTCGTATTTGACTTGAAATTTGCCTGCTTTCGGTTCGAACATGTACCTCTGTAATTGATTGTTGACTTCTGTTTTCTAACATTGGACTTTAACAGTAGCATTACTTTGCAATGCACAATAACTAGAAACTGCTGATGGTTTTCAAGGTGAAGAGATTTTTTGATCCTATATATGTCGCCCCTATTTATGTAGACTACAGAACCCCCCATCTACCTCCCCCACCTATCTACCTGACCCCACCTACGTGCCACGACCCACCCCACCACCTGCCTGCCCCCACCTACCGCCAACACAACTTTTTCCCCACCTACCTACACCGGCCCAAACCCCCCATGATAAGGTCAAAGGACAGGTTTTGATTTAAGTATTACAAATTTTTGCTATTTTTGTAATGAATTTCAATTTTTCAAATTTTCTTAAAATTGTTATGTTCCAATTTTCCCTTCTTTATGGGGCAGTAAATGTTTTTTTTTCGCTTGGAATTGGTTCGGTGAGTAGTTCTGAAGACAAGGAATTGGTTTTGAAGATTTTAATTTTACGAGTTTTAACATTTCATAAAACTTGCAATTGTTTTGGAAAATTTTATCGTTTTGGTGGAGAAATTTGGTGAGTTTATTTAACTTTAAGGGCCAATTAGGTTTTTTTAAGTCTTGCAGATACCTACTGGACATATTCGGGAGGCAAAAAATGGTTTTGAGTGTATTAAATTTGCGAAAATCAGATACTGAAAATAATTAGCAATTTTCAATTTTTTTAGGGTGTTTTTTTTCGTCTTTTGTGGCAAACCAACCCTCCTCAACGCTTGTGTGTATGTTTATGAGTTTATTTAAGGGGATGAAATTTGACCGTCAGGATAACAGTTTCATGAGTTAAAGCAATGATTGCATTTTTGTTTTTGATTTATTTTAATTTCTCAACTTTTGGGAATGATTTTTGGCTGACATTGTTCAATTCATATGCTGCTCAGATGCAACAGCTCTAAGTTTTTCATTCAATTCTTTGTTTTTTTTCAGGGCTTATCCTGTTATGATTTTCTACTTCGTCAAACAAAAATTTGTTTCGCTTGACCGCATTTTGCAGCTTTTTTGAGATTTTGCGTGAAATCTTTGACTTTTATCTAGTTTGAGTCTTCTCTCTTTCTGCTCAAAATGCTTTAAAAGAGCAATTGCTCAGCAAAGCACTCCAATGTGAGCAGAGCCAGTGTAAAAAACGAAATCATTATTACGGTATAAACCCATAAAGCCCTATTTTAAATGCCGGTTACTTGAATCTTGTACTTGTAAGTCGTAGGTACCATCTCTAATGCTTATTGACATTGATACTAGCCGGCACCTATAGCCGCTCATTAGGAAACAGAGTATGTTACTACAAAATGACATCAAAATAGTTTGCACCTTAAAAATGTTTTTGTTAAAAAATCAGTTTTTCCCCTTGTTTTCTTTTCTTTCAATCACAATCGTGGTTCTCAATCCCCAAAGACAAAAATATTTCCTCTAAATTAGTGAAATTTTTTGTTCGTGTGGCATTTTCGGCCAAAATAGTATTCTGCGCATGAACTATTACAATATATACGGTTAGGATCATATTGGAGTTTTTTGCTGTTTGAGACGTCGAGATTCAAATGTAATTTAAATTTTTTGTCATTTTGTCTTGTTACTCATTTTTGCAGTTTTAGGAATCCATCTTTTCTGCCTACGATGAGTTTTTCTTTGTAGTGGACAGGTTTTCTAGTGGTTTGGTTATCTTTCGGTTTTGTAAAAAACAATTATTAATAAATATTTTACAGTAAATTGGGAAAAATTACGGCCTACTTGGCCTGCTTTTGTCTGTTGTAGTTTTTTGCCTCTTTCATTTGTTGTTCTCAGAATATTTTGCGTAGTATAATTGGTCTCTAGAAGCCTTTCGATGGGTCTCAAAAATAGAAGTGGACGCTTGAATGTATGAGGTTTCAGTTTGATTAGTCAATTTTTTTAGTCAAGTCTTTTGCATTTTTGTGTTTATTGGTTTTTTGTGGCGTCTCCTGCGTTAAGCCACAGCGCCAACCAAAATGGCAACATAATCTATCCTTCTAGGGCAAAGGGCCGTCGTCACAATTTGGATAGAATTTGTTTGAAAAATGTTAGCTTGTTTTGACTTTTCGTTCTTTTGTTAGTTTTCACTGTTTAATATGTCCAACCACGTTTCCAAGCCGTCTGTTGTTGACTGTTCTCAGTGCTGATCTCACACAATTTTAACACTTTTTTCTATGCGGTGAATGTATTTAATTTCACCACTAAGTTAAGCCGTGAATTTATGTAATTTCAGCGCATTCACTGTTGATCTCACACAATGTTAACATTTTTTCTAAGCGATTTTGTTATTATACTATTTCAAGTGAATGTATGTTATTTCACTACTAAGTTAAACGGTAAACGTATGTAATTTGACCGAATTCACCGCTTATTTCACATAATTTGGACACTTTTTTTCGAAGCGGTGAGTTTATGTAATTTCACCGCTAAATTCAGCGGTGAAATTATTTAATTCCACCGCTACCAGGCGATGAAGTTTTTTCACCGCATTCATCGCCTGGCTTTTTTGTAATTTCACCGCATTCACCGCTTATCTCACTAAATTTTTCTTATTCATCGCTTATCTTACATAATTTTGCATTGAATGGGGTGAAACTTCCACCCGGGAATTTATTTTAAACTAAGGCGACTGATATTGAACAAATTATGATTTTAACAGAAATTAAATTGAATTAACAAATAATTGAAATAACATTAGCCACTCGTTTGAAAAAAAAAATGATTTACAAGTGATTAGTACGAAATTACGATACACTGATTAGAAGAACACGATGCCAGTTCTAAATTGAACTAAAGAAATTTTAAAATCTAATGCAAAGATTTACGGAACTTCCGAAATGCCAAATAAAAAAATAAATGCAATTCATGAAAATGATTTTTAAAAATCTCGAGGCTAAAAAAATAGATAACCGGATAGTACAGATTGGAGCATAATATTGGAGAAAAAAGTAGAGAAAGAGTAATAATGACAGAAATTCGTGTCAGATATACTAGAGAAAAGATACAAGAGTCAGTAATTACAAATCGTGCGAGCACCAAAATGCTGAAAGCTTGTGTAAAGCTCCTTTTTCGGGGCTTCAATATTCATATCTTTGATTTGATTTTTAGGTGCATCACAGAATTTGTTCACAGCGCCTGCTCATGTACCACGTTTCATAAGTCAGACGCCCCCACATTTGATACCCTTTACTCAATAGTTCTTGTTCGCTGTCAGTTGGGCTTCTGTGAGCAAGTGGCATCGAGTTGAAGAAGTCAAGTTTTCCTAAAAGATACCTTTTCTGGGCTCTAATTCGGTCTACCCCGTCATAAGGGTACATGAAAGCGGTTACGAACAGCCCGGGTTCGGTCCCCTCTGCAAACCAATCGACAACTTTTTCGAAAACTCCGTCATTCAAATACCCCAGTGAGTTGATAGTTGATATGTTAGCTTCTCGACACTTTTGACGAAGTAGTATCTCAATTTTTGGTGACATGTCGTTGAAGTCAATGGTAACGATTTCGTCGTAAATGCCAGCATCCTTTCCGTACTGGAGGGCATTTTCACTAGAGTCGCAACCAAATGTTTTCACGGGAAACAGAAGTGGTTTGTGAATATTGTACAGGTTTCCTGGTGTTCCCCACATTTTGGCAAAATCCTAAAAATGGACTTCTGCAAGAACCAGAAAGAATGCTGTCCTGGGAGAAACGAGAAACAATGAAACGATCGGTTGACAGCAGTAGAAAACGAATCTACGGTTGACCAGTTAGTTAAAAAAAAGGTTTAGTTAACATGTGTCTTTGATTTCTGTAGTTGTTAGTAGCTCCAATATACAAAAACCAACAGTAGTATCTATATTGGCAACAAAATTGCTCACCAATATGAATTGGGCGCAGCAGTACACCGCTTTGCAATTTTTTTTAATGGTTCAGCCTAGTCGTGATTCAATACATTCACATTTCGATACCCCCGAACACCGAATTTACAAGACTTTGTTAATATTACTGTATAGGGTTTCTTCGGATATTTGATTTATTGTGCAGTTGACTTATTGGACCATTTTTTTATCATGTTGAGTTATTTGGACGACTGAGTTTTGATACTCATAATTAATAGTTTCACTTCGTGAGCGGATCGTTTCAATCCATTATCAACTCGGTACTCCAAAAAGCAATAGTCTAATCTACCCTTGAAGTGCATTATAAACTTCGTGCACAATTGCGTTATAGCTAATCACTTGTCTTTAAGAACTGCAGACGAGAAGGCGAAAACTGAAAACAAGTTGTTCAGGTCCTGACTCAGTTTTGAAGCCCGTGGCCGTTTGTGCCCCGTAAATATCGACAGGTGGAAAAACAACAACCCATTTTTAAAATTAGCACAAGCGTCGGGTGCATAAAAGCTATTTCCGCTAAGCCTTGTGGGTGGGAATAGATCCGTATTGTTATACGCTAACTGTACCTGTTTGTTAAATGCACGAGTGTTCAGGAGAGTTTCAGCTCCATAGCCAGAGAGAATGTCAACCATTTGAAGCGGTTTATTCATTTGTCTTTGCCACTTTTTCAACAGTTCCTCACTCAACACACTCTCAACGTAGTGGCTCGCCATGTCGAACCTTTCATCTGCCCCCAGTTTACGCATGCACTAAAAATTGTTTTTTTGGTAACATTGGAATTTTTTTGACAATTTTTGGAAAATATGTCAATGTTTGGAATCTTTGAACTCTTTTTTAGCATTTTTTTTTATCAGTAGAAGAGGATGGCACGTTAATTTACATAAGCCTCCAATGCGAAATAAAAAAAAGTTCACTCGTTTTATAATTCAGTTTTTTTTCAATAGCATTATTAATTTTCAAAACAAGAACCAGTCTTTTTGTTTCTGTTTTTGAAAATGTGTCCATACATATTTTCCACGTTCTAGCATGTATCAGTGTGGTATTCTTCTTAAACTTGAAGTTTCTTTCAATTTGCTTTTGTTATTTGCTTAAAAAATTAAAGATTTTAGCCCTTTTCGATTTTTTGGTTCTTGATGTTTTTGGTTTGCAGGTAATTTCTTTTAATATAGTGCAGCACTGAAAATTTGCTAAAAAATCGTTTAAAGTTTTGACTGATTATCAGCTGCGAATATTCTCCCTGCCTCGGTTTTGATGTTGAACGATTTTTTGCCTTCGCTTACTGTTCTGTTTTATTTGTATTTGATATTTTTGTGTTCCCGCAACAGTTTCTTCCCAATTTGTATATGATATCTTCCTATGATATCCGTCCATGATATCTGCCCATGATTTACCTATGATATCTGATATAGGGAATAGAATACTTTATTTTTTTTTCTTATTGCCTATGACTCCATATCAAAAAAATGTATTTTTTCTTGAGTCCTAGTTTTTAGTATTCTTTTTTGAAAAATATAGTTTCTGAGAAAATTGTCTGCCTCATGCTTTCACAATGAGTCTTTGAGTCCCAGAGTGGATGGCTGAGATCTGGTTTTTCTCGAGACTAGTATCTATATAACTACTCGAGGTTTATCATGAAAATTTGTAGCTATGTCAGTTTTTTGAGACTTTCAGTATATGAACATGCAAAGAATTTTGGTCATTTTTAACGTTGTCAATTGTTTTCAGGAAGATCAAGTTTTGATATATCAAGTTTTCAGAGAGTTTTTGAAGTCAAAATTAGGTTATATGTTTTAATTAGGTGCCGCGTTTTTAGTGTTACTGAATTGTTTTCATTCTAACCTGTTCCAATGATGACACTGTTCAATTTTTCCTCGATATGACGGGAAAGTAAGTTTTACCAATTTTTTGATCAAATCAGATGAGGTAAAGAGTTTAATTAAGAAAAAAGTTAACAGTTTCGGTCGCAATTAAGATTTTTTGTGAGCATCCGACGCTTCAAGTTACTTCCGGAATTCTTCCTGCTATGTTTGTTATTTCTTTAAGATTTATGTTACGACCATATGACATCACAGTCACTTCAATTCTGTTTTTTTTTGTTTTTTGATCATTCGCTCATACGAAACGAAGTGCGTTTGGGGCGTCATTTTTCACTCTAAGTGGAGCGAGTTTTTCTTCATTTACGTAATTAACTTGCCCCTCTCAAAAATGGCCTCGTGACTCTAAAACTGACTTTTCTTTACTTTAAATCCAAGAGATAAGGTCAAAAAAGTGTGTGCACTCTAACTTAAGATTATTTAAGCACATCTAATAGAAGCAGCAATAACTTAAACAGATTCTTAATCAACATGAAAAGAGCATCTTTTTTGGTCTGTTTTTTGAGACTTCAAATAAACTAATTTGGCGTGTTTTTTATGAAATTTAGTGTTGTTGTGTTCTAACAATTTAAGTTTTGCGTGCACCTCCCCATAGGCCGAAACCTCAGGTATTTAGTCGTCAGACCTTAAGAGGAATGAACTCCAAGCCATGAAGACCAGAGCATCGGTGCAAAGACCATCTGCGGTCTAGCTCTCTGATGAATTGAGTCCCGTAAGGAGCCTCAAGTCGCCTTGAATTTGAATTTTGGTCATCTCTAAGCCTGTTGATGATTTGGCACAGTGCGTGAGGGCTTCAAGAAACCTCAAGACCATCTTTCGGGACATCAGAGCAGACATGAAGTGTATTCACTCTTTATCAATTTCACCTCTGCGATCACAGTTGAAATACTACTCTGTGAAGTTTATTTCTGCATTTTTCACTGCATCTAATTTGTTTGGACCCTACACAGTGTTTCTTAATAAGTGGTCTTCTCTTCAGATACTAATTCTGCGCAGGGACAACACACAACTTTCTCTTCCACTACCAACCACCTTCCGGTCACACAGTGTAGCATTCATCTCTTGTTCACTCATGCAACACCTTACTAACCCTGCTTTCGTTTGCTAATACTCACAGAGCTTTTAAGTTGATGCGCTTGTTGAGTTCCCAAGAGACTTTAATTGAAGTCTATCCAAATCACTGCTAATTGATCAAAACTTCATCTACTAGTCTCGATTTCACTTTCGTTACTCTGTTGACTTTCGAATTGGTTAACTTTGACCACCTTTCGCTAATTGGAGACATTTCTAACAGGTAGAAGTCGGCGAGACAACTACAAGAGCCACTTTCTTCACAGGGTCCCGCCAACAACCAGTTTTGCTCCCTTCTTTGAAGGGCACTATTCCAAATTCTGCCTCAACTCCTTCATCTCAGGCTCTTGCCTGCGCCTATGAGTATCAGAGTGGCAGGAATTCAGAAGCGAATTTGTTTTGAGTCCGAGATGGCTTGCTCAGGGCACAATCCTCAGACTATCCGCATAGCTAACTACCGCCAACTGAGCTGGCAGTCATTACCTGATGGCACCACGTAGAGTTTACGGATCACGTCTACACCCTGGGTTACTAATCCGCCTCTAAAATTTTTCGTCTCAGCAATGTGCTTCCATGTCGCCCACGTTTTGCGTAAATAATTGCACACCTTGCATTCAAAATTGAAGAAAACTTAGCTGAAATTGAATTATATCTTCAGTAATTTCTGACGTTAGTTGATTTTTAAAGTTATAAACTGAAGGGATATGATTTTTGTCTTCCTTTTTAATAAACGGTATGAAAATCATGTTCAGTTTTGAATAGCCATGATCGCTTATTATTGATACACAAGTTTTAATCAAAAATAAATGACTGATCTGTTAAGTATGATTCAAAAAACTTATGACTGATATCTTTTACACAACTTCTAAATATGGAATCTTAAGTAATTTCAAACTAGCATCGTCTGAAAAGTTTTAATAAGAGATTTGCGTCAAAAAATGGAAATCAAACGAGCAAAAGATAACAACGAGAAAATGACACAAAATTAAAACTGAGGAAATTTTGTCTGTTTTGGTAACTTCCTCATATATTAACCACAAATACATGTTCAACTTTCCTTTATGCAGCATGAAAACATTGATTGTCGAAATGAGAAAAAATAAACTAACTTTTCTTTTTTTATCGTTAAAACGCGCCAGCTAATTTCGTTCACTAAACTAAATAATCCAAATAACTTTCAAATGTCAAGATTGTTCAGTTTAAGTTCCCACTGTTAAATTATATCATAAAAACTCAAGAGCAGCATCAAAAATTTTGTAGATTTACCAAAAGAGTCGAAATAAAATGACGGTTGGTAATACTAAAGAGCTACTCAACTCTTTGTAATACATTTTTGCTCTCAAAAAGAAAATTAGTGTCCTTTACTGATTCCAGTCAGTGAGACTTGAGCATACCTTGTGCGGTGTTCCGCCTTCAGTCATTATTGAAAGTGTGGTGTTGGTGGTGCTGACATACCTGACACAATAAAATTCCTACAATAAACGTTAAGAAAATTTTTTAATGATAAAATTTCTTCACCGCTGCTTAAACAGTACAGCTCGCTAAAAAATACTTTTAAAATTCTAATACTTTATTTTTTTTTCTTATTGCCTATGACTCCATATCAAAAAAATGTATTTTTTCTTGAGTCCTAGTTTTTAGTATTCTTTTTTGAAAAATATAGTTTCTGAGAAAATTGTCTGCCTCATGCTTTCACAATGAGTCTTTGAGTCCCAGAGTGGATGGCTGTGATCTGGGTTTTCTCGAAACTAGTATCTATATAACTACTCGAGGTTTATCATGAAAATTTGTAGCTAGTTCAGTTTTTGGCCATTTTTAACGTTGTCAATTGCTTTCAAGAATATCAAGTTTTGATATATCAAGTTTTCAGAGAGTTTTTGAAGTCAAAATTAGGTTTTACGTTTTAATTAGGTGCAGCGTTTTTTAGTGTTACTGAATTGTTTTCATTCTAACCCGTTCCAATAATGACACTGTTCAATTTTTCCTCGATATGACGGGAATGTAAATTTTACCAATTTTTTGATCAAATCAGATGAGGTAAAGAGTTTAATTAAGAAAAAAGTTAACAGTTTCGCTCGCAAGTAAGATTTTTTGTGAGCATCCGACGCTTCAAGTTACTTCCGGAATTCTTCCTGCTATGTTTGTTATTTCTTTAAGATTTATGTTACGACCATATGACATCACACTCACTTCAATTCTGTTTTTTTTTGTTTTTTGATCTTTCGCTCATACAGAAACGAAGTGCCTTTGGGGCGTCATTTTTCACTCTAAGTGGAGCGAGTTTTTCTTCATTTATGTATCTAACTTGCCGCTCTCAAAAATGGCTTTGTGACTCTAAAACTGACTTTTCTTTACTTTAAATCAAAGAGATAAGGTCAAATGATTGAGTGCACTCTAACTTAAGATTATATAAGCACATCTAATAGAAGCAGCAATAAGTTAAACAGATTCTTAATCAAAATGAAAAGAACATGTTTTTGGTCTGTTTTTTGAGACTTCAAATAAACTAATTTGGCGTGTTTTTTTATGAAATTTAGTGTTGTTGTGTTCTAACAATTTACGTTTTGCGTGCACCTCCCCATTGGCCGAAACCTCAGGTATTTAGTCATCAGACCTTAAGAGGAATGAATTCCAAGCCATGAAGACCAGAGCATCGGTGCAAAGACCATCTGCGGTCTAGCTCTTTGATGAGTTGAGTCCCGTAAGGAGCCTCAAGTCTCCTTGAATTTGAATTTTGGTCATCTCTAAGCCTGTTGATGATTTGGCACAGTGCGTGAGGGCTTCAAGAAACCTCAAGACCATCTTTCGGGACATCAGAGCAGACATGAAGTGTATTCACTCTTTATCAATTTCACCTCTGCGATCACAGTTGAAACACTACTCTGTGAAGTTTATTTCTGCGATTTTCACTGCATCTAGAAAACTTAGCTGAAATTGAATTATATCTTCAGTAATTTCTGACGTTAGTTGATTTTTAAAGTTATAAACTGAAGGGATATGATTTTTGTCTTCCTTTTTAATAAACGGTATGAAAATCATGTTCAGTTTTGAATAGCCATGATCGCTTATTATTGATACACAAGTTTTAATCAAAAATAAATGACTGATCTGTTAAGTATGATTCAAAAAACTTATGACTGATATCTTTTACACAACTTCTAAATATGGAATCTTAAGTAATTTCAAACTAGCATCGTCTGAAAAGTTTTAATAAGAGATTTGCGTCAAAAAATGGAAATCAAACGAGCAAAAGATAACAACGAGAAAATGACACAAAATTAAAACTGAGGAAATTTTGTCTGTTTTGGTAACTTCCTCATATATTAACCACAAATACATGTTCAACTTTCCTTTATGCAGCATGAAAACATTGATTGTCGAAATGAGAAAAAATAAACTAACTTTTCTTTTTTTATCGTTAAAACGCGCCAGCTAATTGCGTTCACTAAACTAAATAATCCAAATAACTTTCAAATGTCAAATTTGTTCAGTTTAAGTTCCCACTCTTAAATTATATCATAAAAACTCAAGAGCAGCATCAAAAATTTTGTAGATTTACCAAGAGAGTCAAAATAAAATGACGGTTGGTAATACTAAAGAGCTACTCAACTCTTTGTAATACATTTTTGCTCTCAAAAAGAAAATTAGTGTCCTTTACTGATTCCAGTCAGTGAGACTTGAGCATACCTTGTGCGGTGTTCCGCCTTCAGTTATTTTTGAAAGTGTGGTGTTGGTGGTGCTGACATACCTGACACAACAAAATTCCTACAATAAACGTTAAGAAAATTTTTTAATGATAACATTTCTTCACCGCTGCTTAAACAGTACAGCTCGCTAAAAAATACTTTTAAAATTCTATCTATTAGAGAAAAAACTATTTAGACTAGTTAACCGAAACTGCAGCAACTGAAAGAAATCAAGCATTGTATGAGTTCTTAAGGCTTGTTTAGACGATTTTATAAGAGACTTTTCAAAACACTTTTTACAGTAATTCAAAGAACCTTTCTTAAAACGTTGAAATAATATATTTCTTATAATTTATGAATTTATGGATTATTGAAACCAGTAACTAGGTTCGATCAAAAAACGAATTTGAATATGTTCTTATAATCAGAAGATGACAATTTGGGCGCAGTATGTACGTCAGCTGTTTAGCATAAAAATACTCTTAAAATTCTCAAGTAAATAGAAAAGAATTCGAATTAATTTCACTGAGCCATATTCATGCCAGATAGAATCATTTAGAAATAATGCCATCATTTAAAGGCTTCAATTTATATATGCATTACAATTGAACTTAGCGTCCGTGATTAGTTAGCTTAGCGTACATGATAACTTATCGTATTTGAAAAGTCAAAAAGTGACTGAATCAAAAATTTTCTGAGAACTATCATCTTCAACTAAATTGTTTTCTGTTTCGAAGTGCATCTTGCGTGCGAGCAACCGAGGAGGTAAGAAGCATAAACGAAATCAGGATCAGCGGCTCTCCGATCGCATCGATCGATGGAATGCGGGTGAATATGCAAACATTTGGACAGAAGCCTTGGCAATGAAACAAGAGAAGAAAAAAATCCACAAACGGAATAGAGGAATTAGCCAGCAGAGCTAAAAGTCTATGTTTGCAAGGTCAATTTGGTCGCGCCGCAAAAATCCTGTCATCTGAGGGACTTGCGCCTAATAGCAGAGCTACTCTGAAAGCACTAGAAGAGCTACATCCCAAAGAAGCGCCTCCAACTTTGCTCCAACCAGACAGTGTTGCTTCAAGTGCATATCAATTTAGCGATAACATAGTTTTTGAACAATTGAAAACGTTCAGCAAGTACACTGCAGCTGGTCCCTCCAAGATGTATCCAGAGCATCTACTGCACGCAGTAGAGTGTACTCCTCCCGACCACTCTGAATCCGCCCTTAAAGCAATAACAAGGTTTGTAAATACAGGAAGCAGGGGTAAATTCCCTTCATTTGTTTCAAAAGCCCTCTGCAGCGCATCGCTCACCGCTCTATCCAAAAAGAAAGGAGGAGTAAGTCCAATAGCTGTCAGTGAAATCCTGAGACGCCTTATTGCGAAATGTTTAGTGAAAGAAGCAAAATCAGAAGCAATTGAGTTGTTCGATTCCATTCAGCTAGGGGTTGGAGTCAACGGAGGTGCGGAAGCATTTATCCACTCTGCGAAAATCACCCACGAAAAGATCCTCAACGCTGATTCTAATGAAGGTGTGCTTCAGATTGATTTCCGAAATGCCTTTTATTCGGTTAAGCGTTCACACTTACTGCAAGCAGCATGCGATTTCATACCAGGTATTGCAGCCTTCACATATTTTTGCTACTTTTAGCATGTGCCACTACTGTATAATAACGCCAGTCTTCAAAGTGAATCGGGTGTTCATCAAGGAGATCCCCTGGGTCCACTTCTCTTTTCGCTGACGTTATGGCCTGTTATAGAAAAAATAAGAGACGCGGTTCCAAATCTTACCCAGCGCACTTGGTATTTGGACGATGGTTTCGTTGCAGGTTCAGAAGATCAAATCCGAAATACGCTCGATATCTTAGCTATTGAAGGTCCAAAAAGGGGTCTGTATTTGAGGAAAGACAGGTGCGAACTCTGGTCAATCGTAGATCTACCCTCAGTTGATCGAGAAGTTACAAGAAATATGGGCAATGGTTTTGAATTACTAGGTGCTGCAGTCGGATCACCAGATTTTGTTTCTTCTTGCCTGCAGAAACGTGTTCAGAAGGTTGTGTCGCTCTTGGAAAATTTGAGTTATCTGGATGATCCTCAATGTGCTCTCGGCATACTTCGTTATTGCCTAGGGACACCAAAGTTAGTCTACTCTCTACGCACTAACGAGCCGACAAGACATCTGATCGATGTTTTAAAAGTCTTCGATTCCAACCAACGGGATGCGTTAGATCAAATAATAGGTACTGTCACCTGTGACAATGTGTGGATGCAGTCAACCTTGCCAATAAACATTTCTGGCCTCGGAGTGCGACAATCGCAAGAGCAATACAGAGCCGCATATGTGGGCTCAGTGTTAGCATCTGATGACTTGGTTTAGAAAATTACAAACCAGCGCGCGTCAGACAGTAGAGTTGTTAAGGAACTGTATGCAAGCCTTGAACCTTTCAACTTGAATTCCTACACACAGAAGAAAATTCAAGAAGCTGTAGATACTGAAAAATTTTCTGAGCTGTTAAGAAATCAGTCGTCAAACAGAGAGAAAGCAAGACTGCAATCACTCATTCCGGCGCATGGCTTGCGGCACCTGCAGTTCCTGCCTTAGGTCTCGATCTGAGTCCCAGTGAATTTCAAATTAGTGTCAAATACAGACTAGGTATTGCAGTTTACGAAGATGAAAGAAAATGCCCTTGCTGCAGGTCTTGGACCCTTGACGTTTTTGGTGACCACGCCGTCATCTGTCCCGGAAGAGGGGATGCAATTTCTCGGCATGACAGGATTCGTGACCGTTTTGCTTCAGCTTGCTCAGCAGCTAACTTGTCCCCAGGCATCGAAAAACGGAACCTTGTTGCAGGAAACGGTTCTCGCCCTGGCGACATATTTCTGCCTTCATTGAAATCAGGTCGTCCAGCTGCTCTAGACTTCACCGTAACTTCTCCACTGCAACCAAACATTACAAATCATGCGGCAGAGAAGTCTGGTTACGCGATTGAACCAGCCGAAGAGCGAATGTATGCACAACACGAAAAAATTGCTCTGAGCAAGGAATTTTGTTTGTTCTTCTTGCTGTTGAGTCATTGGGTGGTCTGTCAGTTACTCTCCAGAAAGCGTTAAAGCGCATAGCTCTGTTAGCTGACAGTAGGAATTATCAGTCGAAGGGACATGCTATCGCTTTTGATAGATTGGCTCAGTCAGTTTCCGTTGTGATTGTACGAGGATCGGCTACAATGTTGCTTGCACGAGTCCCGTAACCCCAGCTTTCGCAATATTTTTGGACAAATTCTATTGTGGGCAAACATTGTGATCTCCAAGAAGAGTGGAGTCTTTCGAGAAGTGTCGCCCAATGAGAGGGGACCTTCGTTTTTGTAAATATTGTCTCACCCAATGAGCGGGGAGAACATAAATAATTTTCAAGTGTTCAATGAAGACTGAAACGAGAAGAATTCTGAAACTTAAGGTGAACAGGACTGATGTTATAGAAAGCGATTGAGAAGAATGAAGAAATCTTCAACCAAAAACACACTTATTTGAACCCTTAATGAGCAAAAACTTTTGATTCCGAATCAAAGTTTGATAACAAAGGTTTGTATTAATTCACGATTTAGACAATCCTCAACAATTTCTCGAGAAGTTTCAAAATGGCTCATGAAAAATTTCAAAATGATTCATCAGAATTATTCAACTTCTAAGTGCTTTTCATTGATAATGTTTTATCTTTTCAATGACATTTTTTGTTCTTTTTCTCAAATGACGTCAATCGGAGAATAATTTACCGAACAACAAAACTAAGAGTGGTATATATACTTTGACTCCCATTTCATTGAGGATTGGAACATGAAAAGAGCAAATACAAAATCGAACTATTGCAACCTGTCACAAACCCTTTCTAAATGATTAAATTGATTCTCTCGTGTTAATTTAATCAAATTGGCACTTTTTCATGGTTTAAAACTCTTTGTCACACTTGTCCATGCATCACTGTTGTAGACTTATTTCCAAAAAAATAATTATGGATACAAAAATTGGGTGGGTCAGAAACTACCCATATTACGGACTGCAAGTTCTATCAAACTACTAATGGGAATTAAACAAAAACAAAGTTACGCTAACTACATGCTCCAAATTGTTTGCAATGGTTACGTCTACCCATGAAAACGAGTAGCAAAATTTATGCTAATTAGATTTATTTCCAAAATTGGGCAATACTAATTAAGGACTAAGAAAAAATTTGGTTGGGTTAGAAACTGCCCATAATACGGACTGCAAGAACACCAAATTCTAAATTGGGTCTTATCAAACTACTAATAGGAATTGAGCGAACGATTAACAAATTTTGAGCTTTTTTGTTCCGACCCCTCTTGAGGGGGGAGGAACTATATACTCAAATGGGTTTTTTTTGTTCAGTCAATTTTGGCCGATCGATATATTCATCGTAGAGAGTTGAGACTGGTATCACTAGAAAGTTTGTCCAGCGTAGAATATGGAATCAAAAAGTTTTTTTTTGATTTTCATTTTTGACAGGGAGATATCGAGGTTTAAACTTTCGAGAAAAAAGTGTGAATTCCGTTGATTTCATTCACTTTTTTCGGAATTTTTGACTAAAATTTCGCCAATTTTGATAAAATTTTAAAAAATTTTCGGGAAAAGGTTGTTGATTTTACGTTTAAAGACAAAATATATTGTCAGCTAATTTCATTGAATTTTTTGTCACAAATTCATCAAAAAAAAGCACGAAATAAGTGTCTTTAGTCCACTCTGATTAAATTTACAGGAAGTGCACACCCAAACACCACTAACACATTCTTTGTAGACTGAAAAAGGGTATAATTCCACTTCAAATTCGGCTGAAAGTGCTCTGTAAATAAAACTTTGCCGTTTTTTGCTAACTTTATTCGTTGATTATCAAAAACGCAGCATTTAATTTTGAATTTTTAACTAACAATATATCTATATCAATGACATTCCCAAAATAAATATTCTTCATGGACAATCAGCATTAGCAGGATTAGTTCTGTACCAATCTTGGACCGTTACAATCCGGAAATAATTCGGATTGTCATCAGTCGGTTTTTTATTAAAAAAATTCGATCTTTTTTATATTAATTAAATACCAAACATTTCAAATCAAAGCTCACTAGTGATAGGTCCTATTGGCTTCCTGCTTAGCTCAAAATTAATATATCTAGTTAATCGCTTGAAAGCTTATTGTCGTTTTGACTTTTAAATTGTTTAAGTTTTAAATAAAAAATGATTATTGAACTTTGCCTCCATTTTTCTCTTAATTTGTCAACTGTTAGCTTAGTGTCAGCAATCAAAGAGTGCTCCTTCTTTTTGCTGAAATCAAATTTAGTTTTTAATGCGGTTTTACGACTTAAGTTATGGTTTTCTGGTTTTGATTCTACTATATTTCTCAATTTTTTTTAATTTTTAGGTATTTGCCCATTTTTCATGTTTTCTAGTTTTGTCAAATTATCACGTTACTGTCATTTCATATATCACATTTTTAGCGTTCAAAATAACTCACAATTGATAATATTTAAATCCTTAAAGATATAGATTGTGGTTCTTTACCGCATCGACAATACTTTCTCGAAGAATTTAATTGAATTTTGTAATTTTGTCTTTAACTGTCGTTTTTTCTTTGTCTTTTTAGTCGTATTTAATTTCTTGTACAATGACCCGGTTTTATTGTCTCCTCCTGGAAGAGTTAATGGGCCGATGTTCTGATATTAGAAGATAGATAATGGCTTTCATGACTTGAAAACAATTGTTTTCCAAAATGAAAAAAAAAACATTTCAACTTCGCAATTTTGTTCATTTTATTGTCTGTTTGTTAACTGGTCTCGTTAATTAAAGACTAAAGATGATATTTTGTCAAGTCAAAGTGTCAAAAGGGATTGGTGTTGCAAAATCTAATGTTTTAAAAGAATTCGTTAAGACTTTACTGTCTTCGACACTGGTTTTTCACAAGAAAAAGTAAAATAATTTTCGATTTTTTTGTCATATTTGACGTTCTTTTTGTACACATAAGACATGTTCTGGATAATTATAGATCTCTAGGGCTGCCTCTGGAAGAAAAAACGAATCTATTCAATTTTTTCATTTTGTAATTAATGGCTTTCATGTCTTTGGAAACAATTTTTTTTTCGATAAAAACAAGTATTACATAATCTTGTTTTTTTTTCTTTTTGGTCTAATTGTTACCTATTTTCATTAATGAGAGGTCACATAATACATTCAAGGGAATGTGTCTAAAGGGACTAATGTCATAGAATCTAACGCTTTAAGAGAATTCGTTTTGATTTTACCGGCTTCCACACGGGTTTTTCACAAGAAAAAGTAAATGAATTTTTGATTTTTGTCATAATTGACGTTCTTTTTGTAGACGTAAGACATATTCTGGATAATTGCAGATCTCAAGTGCTTCTCTTGGAAGAAAGGACGAACCTATTCAAATTTTTCATTTTGTAATTAATGGCTTTCATGTCTTTGGAAATAAATTTTTTTTCGAAAAAAACAAGTATTACATAATTTTGCATTTTTTGTCTAATGGTTTCTTATTTTCATTAATGAACGGCCACATAATACATTATTAGTGTTCAATTGAACATGTTTTTGGGGCCAAAATATGGCTTTACGGCTTCCAAAGCATTTTCTGTCATGATTTAAATGATTTTTAGTTTATTGTCTATTTGTTGTTCTTTTTGCAACTGCAAAAAAATTGAATACCAAGAGTTTTTAATTCCCTTCTATAGAAGCTTTAGTAATTGTAAATCTATGGGATATTTTAGTTCCTAATGATTTTCATTACTTTGAAATTGATTGTTTTTTTAAAAAAAATTCAGCGAATTTTCTAACTTTAAAGTTTCTGTTCTTTTTTTGTCTAATCGTTACCAATTTATTATCAACTGGTGAATAACAATTTTTTTGCGAATTACAAGTTTTTTTTGTTTATTTTTGGTTTCATCTGACGCTATTTTGACTTTGTTATTAAGTTTTGTTTTTTAAAACGGCCTTAAATTTTTTGACGTAATTAATGTTTGTTGTTGTTGTTTGATTTTGCCGTTCGCCTTCGCTCGCTTTCTTAATATCGGCATATCTCATCAATCTAAGGCATCATTTTTTACTCCACTGATTTATTTGCTTCGGAGGCTGTCTTTTCGTTCATACACCAGTTTTTTTTTAAAAATACTTGAATTTTTTGTGTTTTTCTATCTGTCCTCATTTGGTAGACAATTATAAAATTATACCAAAATTGTGGATGAGCGGGGTCGGAACCTTATGTGCGCTCGCACATTACCGAGCCGCCTTGTTACTTAAGTCGTTGATTGACATGTTATATTTTCATCCTGAACAAAGTGTTAAAAGTGAAAACTGGTCACACAACGATATATGTCACATCACATTTGTTCATATGAAATCTCAAA
The DNA here is from genome assembly GCF_964194025.1 of Convolutriloba macropyga. NCBI lineage: Eukaryota > Metazoa > Xenacoelomorpha > Acoela > Convolutidae > Convolutriloba > Convolutriloba macropyga. The sequence continues at coordinate 20,788,558 of NC_134475.1, forward strand.
AGCAGTAACAAAAACTTTGACCATGCAATGCGGGCTCTTGACTTTATTGTGAATGCAGTCTATTTACCTCAATTTTGTTAGTTAATCATAAAAAAACTGTTAGCAGGTACCTGAAGTTTCTTTTGTAATTGGCTTTCATTGAACGACAAATTTTCCGACTAATTGCAGTGAAAATATTCCGATTTAAAACTGGCCATATACTGTTGCGCATTTCACGCATTACAAGTATCTGCCATGTTTGAATGGCTTTCTTTACCTCTTACTTGCTTTATACCATAAAGCTCTCTTATTTGCTCTATGGTATAGTTGTTTTCTCTTGTTTGCTTTTATCGCTAAGAATTCCTTTGCCAAATACATAACACTAATAATCTTGTGCCCTTATATGACAATAATCGGTAAAATGCTGCATAAATTAAAGCGTCAGGGTAATGACGCGTCAGGGTAATGACGCAATAGAACAATGAACGCCCGATTGTTGGGAAACTATTGCTTTTTCACGCTATAGAAGCACGCTATAGCTCAGGCGAAAAAGATTTTCTAGGGGTAGTTTTGTCGGTTGAAGTACTTTTTGGTCTCCCGTTTACAGTCATTGCAGATAATATAGCTTTTCTATCAACAATGAAGGAACAAAGTACTGGCGAATCATACAAAGCCAAATCAACACGTTGAAAAAACCTTTTGAGTAAAAAAACATTTTGAAAAAATCGTCTTTCGCCCTTTGATTGAAAAAAAAATCAAATATCCCCTATGTGAAATAGAGGATATTGAATCAACCACATGTTGAATCAACCAACAAAAAACAAAAGTTCAAAATAAATGTTATGAACATTTTGCTGGTGTTGTTACAATTACAAAATATCGCGAATTGCCAATAAACAGTAATGATTCACTTATATAACTCGTTTTCTGCTATTTTTATACGTAAATTGGTTTTTTCCCCTCAAAAGCCAGCAAATACCATCAACCACAACAGCTCGAATTACATTTTCCCCACACCTTTCAGCAATGTGCGTTTGACAAATACAGCCCCCAAGTTTAAACAGTTTTTAAGGGACTTAGAGACATCAAAGCAGGGAAAATCAGAAAATAATATAACTCAAAGATGTAATTTTGAAAGAAGATCCGGCTTGGATCCTAAAAAGTGAACAAAGATGCAGACACCAATCCCTATACGCATTCTTTCTGGTAACACCTACGCAACCGATCACGGTATGTTAGTGTGTGTATGTGTGTATGTAGTTTAGCGGGTAGACATATCCAAACTAATCCAGGGGGCCGTGCTACATGTTATTGATCTATCACATCACGGAAGCTGGGCTATGATTTCACTATTCCAGTACGTATTCTGGCCATAAATGCATATCTTAATGCATAAGATTTCTGGAGTCTGCAAACCCTGAACAGATAATGGTGTGAATTTTGAAATCAGTAATTCTTGCATGCCATTAGAAACTACATGAAAACCGAGAAAAACACAGATGAATGAAGAAATTAAGAAACACGAATAAAGCAAAACGAGTGTGTGAAGAAATGAATGATGAAGATTGATTTCGGTGGTCTAATAATGTATAAAAAAACAACGGAATTGAGTTTTCAACTTGAATTGATAAATTTTCTTTATATTCGGATGCTGAATTTTTCATACTGACCAACAATTATAACGTAGAATAAAATTTTTTATAGAGAACGATGTTAAAAAACATAGATCGTCAGGACTTTAACGGCTTCATCAAAAATGATGTCTAATATTTATAAAATACATAAACATTTCGAAAAACAACATCCTTTATATTAAGGATGCTTATCTTGGTGATCATAGGCCAATCAGAATAGTGGGATAATTATTTCGAACAATCAGAAGGTTTTGGTTTGTTTGAAACTTGCATTTAAACGCAAATAGGTTTTGTCAAAGCTTCTTAAGGAACAGTTCTATATCAATGAAGTATATGCAAACGAGAACTTAAAAAGTATCGCATTTCCATGAACGTTTCGAAAAATTACCTAACAATCCCTTAAAGTATAAAAGTAGAAAATACATTAGAAGAAATAAGTCATACGACAAAATGTTCATACATTAGTTATATGAAACTACAGCTCCATCGGAAAATTATCAACACCAGAAAAATTGGACTTCTGCAGAACGAAACGGCTTGACAATAGAAGAGTCAGTGAACCATTCGGAAGTAGATCCACGCTTTATAGCGCACCCAAACTAAATATATCCGATACCTCTTACAGAAGTTTCATTGGATTTGAAATATGCCCAGAAAAACCAGTCGATGATCAAAAGAGACCTCAAGGGCCTCTATGAGACAATTTTTCAGCTCCTTGATGCATTTTCGCTGAAACTTCACTTCACCCATGACATCAATAATCAAAGAGCAACGATTGTCGGATACAGGGTTTAGAAACGGAATGGCCAGTTTCATACAGAGACAGAACGACACCCACGCCAAGGCCTCGACTTATGAAAAGACTTTAAAAGTCTAGTAGGGGAGGCAATATTGACTATAATTCCATGACTCTTTCTTTGCTTCTGTACATACAGATGCAGAACCGGAGCAAGACTAAATAGCTTTGCACCAGAGCAGTTCAATTTAAGAATCAGTTGGAAAACTGCCAAAAGCCTTAAAAATTTTTTCAAATCTCAAGATAAAGAGTTATTGCAGCTTGAGTATATTGCCACATTACTTGATTCAATGAAACAAGCTAGCTTAAGTGTATTGACCCTAGTCCCACTAGGCATGACAAAGTTTCAGCGTTATTCAGTTTGTTTTCCCTTCCAAAATTATGAGTTATCTTTTTGAAAAAATAATGCAGGTTTTTGGGGGACTTGTGGTTTTTTTCAATCGTAAAAAGCGAAGGAGAATACAGGCTGACTACGTTATATTCAATATTCCACGCAAAATGTTAATGGCAAAAAACAGACTTATGAAAAGACTAATGATGGACCCATGAAAAGACTTGAACTCGCCTTTGTTTGCAAGCATTGTGTCGAGCTTAAGTCCAGCTCAAATTTTGGGTCGAGCCAAAGTCTTTTGTGAAATTTTGGCTCCAGCTAAAGTCTTTTTCAAAAAATCTGAGTCGAGCTAAAGTCCAGAATGTCCTAAAGTCCAGCTAAATTCTTTTCATAGCTCAAATGAGTCGAGTATGGTCTTTTCATAGCACATTTCGGTCGAGCATTGTATTTTCATAAGTCTGTACCTAGACCTGGTCAGACAAACCTGTGGACTGACTTATGCCCAACTTCGCCTCTTTCCGTATGAGAATACAACTGATGAAAAACTTTTAATCACATCAAGGAATTAAAGATTAAATACAGAGATCATGTAAAGATAAGTCACTTACATCAGGACGATAGTTTAGGAGTACCCTGTCTAAGATTCCTTGTCCGACGGCTACTTATGAAAACCAAGTAATCGAAAAACAATTTAATTCCGGGTTAGTAACTAAACAGTCAAAAATGCCAACGACTAGAATTTCTGACCCAATAATTCTTCAGCAACTGGAACCATGTTATCAATCATTCAAAAAACGACGTCAAGCGTCAGACTTTCTTGACTTCGTAGAGCAACGTTTCCGAAAAAAAAATTGAGTTACATCTAAACGACAACAGCTAAACTTCAACGATACAATGGCTTTTTAAAATAACATCAGAAAAGATAATTTTTATATCATTAAAAAGTCAGTGAACCATGAAGCCCAAGCTGAAAATCCACAGCCCCAACAAATGGGTTCAGGATTTGTTCTCCTAGCTGTTTTTCATCCTGGCCCGAATATCACTCCTTTTTTGCGTACCATTCTGTCTGGAACGCAAAAAAAAATCAAATTTGACAACATAAAACGAAATTAAACTCCAAAAAAAACTAAACGAAATAAAAATTGAATTCTCAATCGTTAGATTGGTTTTAAAACGGTGGTGCTGTGCTTTAAGTTACTATTCGATTATTGCTGTTGGAAGTGTACTTTGTGGTTCGGAAATACGATTTGAAATATATTTAACCTAAAGATCATACAGTCGCCTAACTTTCAGTTCATATGATTAAGTTTTGTGATATATTCTCCCTCCGTTTATAAAGACATATTGTATTCATAACTTGTGTTCCACAATCATATAACTGAAATCTTTTTTATCATTCTCTCAGTTCAGTTGTCTCATTCTAGTCTCTTTTTGATAGTGAGGGGTGATCACTTAAAACCGAAAAATTTGTTGCTATTGTTAACGAGATAAAATAAGAAATTGCGGAAAAAATTGCGTTTAGAAAATTAATAATCGGGCACCAAAAACTAATCTTCAAGGAAAGAGTATAACGAGCGTGAACAAACTCACCCCCTGTGGTGGTAAGGATGCACAGATTATGAAATCCCATTATGATTCAAGACCTATATACTCACAATTTCGTAGTACAGCGAGCTGTCTTTGTAATTATAGAAGTCCATGAAATCTTTCTTCTTGTCAATTAAATCAGACATTTCGTTGGTTTGCAGATTCAATCAAAGTGAACTCTTTTCGGTTCGTGAAGATCTCAACTTTTGTTTACCTTTTTAGAAAGTCCGACTACAGTAGCAAAGTTTTCGTAACGTTAATTTTCTTTAATTATATTCGTACTGAAGTAACACAATAATCTTTTGATCAGCTGAATTACTTAAGCATGCAAAATGATATAAAAAACAGAGCGAATTGTCTCAGAACGAACAGAAGGAATAACTGTAGAAAGAACAGACCAATTTTATCTTTATTGGTTGCGTATCTTCATTTAAATACGAGTAACGATACTGGTAACGTATCTTTATTTAAATACGAGCAAATGTTTTAATTTTTTCATATACTGGAGCACCTGTATACCTGTTTTTACAAGTTCTCACTATTTCCAAAAATGAACTGGTTTTTTTCAGTTCATTGAACTCATAAGATAGTTTAGACCTGATAGAAACGTATTTGAATAGTTCAAAATTAACAAAGTGATAAACTTATAACTCACAATAAGGCTCCATTATATGCGAGTGTAACCCTTGCTATCCACACCATTTGCAAACAATTTAGCCCAAAAATCCAAATATTATTCCATATTTTGATCAAGTCAAAAGCAGAAAGTGTTGAGAGATTTTGAAACCATTTACATTGTCAATTAATTGCTCTCAAGGAATTAAAGTGAAAAATTTGGTCCACGACGGTTTTGTTAAACATTTCATCTCACCACACAAAACACGCCCGAATACTGAGAACTGTAAAAAAAACCTATGAACTAAAAACATCTCCCTAAAATTACAGACTATTCAAAACTGAAAAAGTCCTTATTTATTGGAACATTTCAGATTACAGTAATATTTACTGCTTCTTCTAAAAATTTAAATCAGATTATTATTGCTATGCCTCATTTGAGTCTCATGATAATGACATGGGAAAAAAACACTGTACAAGTGGTTTCAAATCTCTCCAAATATTACGGTTTTATAGTTATCTTTTGTGAGCTGTATTATCCCCTATATCATATAATGCAGTTAGATGTCTTAAATGCAATTATCTCTATTACGCAGTCATTCAGCTTTGCTGATTAACATCTCGCTTCGTTCAGAATACCAAAACAATTCCAAGTTGCCATAATGAAATTTTGCTTCAGTTTTGGTTAATGAGTTCAATTAACATAGAAACTTTAAAATTGAAAAAAGAGTTTGATTTTGTCAGCAGTTGCGTGTTTGTGTTTGAATAGATCTCTCTAGTTTAGATGATTTTGTTAAAATATACCAACAAATAGTACCTATCAAGTGAGCGCGTAAAACTTGACCGCTTGCATAACACATATAAAGGGCGAACTTTGTGAAATATCGTCTCTCCAGGCGCCAAATTGTTATAAAGTAGGCGTTGAATGAAATACACTGAATCAGATTGAACACCTCTGTACTGGGGGGGCACAAACGGAAAAAATCCAAAAAAACTAACAGTTTTGAAATGTAAATTGCCGTTGTCATTAATTGAAGACAGACAAAACTTTAATCAATCCAACAAAACGTGACCTTCAAATGAAGCGTATAAAGTAATGAGACAGTCGAGCATGCATTCCTGAAACTCATTCCTAAACTTCAGACTTTTCAAAAATGAAAAGGTTTTCATTTATTGGAACATCACAGATTGCTGTTGTATTTAATGCTTCCTCCAAAAACTTAATTTAAGTTTTCAATGCACTGCCTCATTTGTGTCTCATGATACTGACATGAAAAACATTTAACACTGCCCAGGTTGTTTCAGCGGATTCGAATCCGTCCAAATTTTACGGTTTTACGGTCCAATTAAGAGCAATTTACGGTCCAAATTCGAGCAAATATTTTATTTTTTCATAGACTGGAGCACCTGTACACCTGTTTTTACAAATTCTCATTGTATCCAAAATTGAATGAATACTTTTCATTTGATTAAACTTATAAAATTTCTCAGACCTGATAGAAACGTTTTAGAATAGTTCAAAATTAACAAAGTGATAAACGGTCCAATTAAGAGCAATTTACGGTCCAAATTCGAGCAAATATTTTATTTTTTTCATAGACTGGAGCACCTGTACACCTGTTTTTACAAATTCTCATTGTATCCAAAATTGAATGAATACTTTTCATTTGATTAAACTTATAAAATTTCTCAGACCTGATAGGAACGTTTTAGAATAGTTCAAAATTAACAAAGTGATAAACTTATAATAGACAAGAAGGCTCGATAATATGCGAGCGTAACCCTTGCCATCTACACCTTTTGCAAACAATTTAGCCGAAGAATCCAAACTTTCTTCCATATTTTGATCTAGCCAAAAGCAGAAAGTGTTGAGAGATTTTGAAATCATTTACCTAGTTAACTAATTGCTCTAAGGGAATTATTGTGAAAAGTTTTGGTCCACGACGGTCTTATTAAACTTTTCATCTCACCGTATAAAACACATCCAAACAATAAGAACTTTAAAAACAAACCCATGAAATAAAAATATATTCCTAAAATTACAAATTAAAAATGTCCTTTTTCATTGGAACATTCCAGATTACAGTAATATTTACTGCTTCTTCTGAAAATTTAATTCAGATTTTTTTGTTATGCCTCAATTGTGTCTCTTGATAAGGACATTAAAAAATTTATCACTTTCCGGGTCGTTTCAATGCTAATAGGCAGCTTAAACTCCATCTCGATACAGTGTAATTTCTACACAATTTCAGGAGAATAAACAGATTTTGACATAACTGAGTTCCAGAAGACCATTAGTTATATACTAAAAGAATTACAAAAAGTTTGTGCCTCTTAGACAACAAAATATTAGTTAATACTGGCAGAAAGTTATAAACCATTTAAAATATGTGCGTTACTTTTTAAAAAAATTTGTCGAAATAATTAGCTCATCTACTTACCTCTTTGCTATTTCGCTAAAACAAAAATTGAACGGCTTGGTGGCAAAATATTAAAGCTTGGTACTTCTAAGCTATGCCGACAATACTAGCTATGCCGACATCCAACAAAATAAAAAAGTTAATGAGATTTAACTTTTTAGTTTGTTGGATCTGTTAACTATTGCAGCATTTTAATCCCAACGTTAGCTAAACTATGCCATCGTTCGCGACCTTTACTCACAAAAAGCACAAAAATTATTTGGATTAGAAACTATGAGAAATTTTATTTTAACAAAGCGAAGATCAAATTAACAGCCAGTAGAAAAGAACAACAATTTAATTTTAATCCAAACTATGAGACTCGAAGTCATTAATAGCACTATCAAACGTAGTTCATTAATAGCACTATGAAACGCAAATCTCAATACTTCGTTACAAACTCCTAATTAATTCGCAGCACAAAATCAGTTGACAACTATCAAAACAATTATTATTTTTGGTCAGAATTTGGCTACACAAAACATTGAATAAATTTACAAAAAGTTTTTTTGATGCAAACGCAACCGTCGTTTTATTACGTCTACAACAATTTTTCTACAAGTAGTGACCTGGCAGGGTAACATCTACAACCAAAACATTCTGAGTAAGTTCTTGAACATATCAATACTAGTAGCCACTCTAAGTGGAAAAAAGCAATTGTTATAAAAACTGAGCAAGGATACATTCCGTCTGACGGAATCTATATATAAAGAACAGTTGACTATGCGTAAATGAGTTGACAGCCACTCTCTAAACGATCAAAGAACCAATGCCTGTGGACATCCAATCCACCCAATCCAGAGCCTTTACGCGTGGAAACTTTACTTTAACGATATTTACAATTTACATATGCTCTGGATGTATCGGCAACTTTCCAACTTTCTGAATAGACCATCTTTAAAAAAAAATTTGTGAACAACATTCTGCAACTCTAGGACCCATATTGAAACCCCTTCCTTTTATGTCTTCGAAATTTACATTCTGGGTTGGATATGTGAAGGCAGATTATCCAGATCATCGATTTGAGGCCGAGGAAGGTCGTCAAGACCGGTTGGATCCACATTTTACAGCCCACCCTCATCGCCCCTCCTCCTCTCTTTCGACATTCAGATAATCGAACATACAAATCATTGAGCGGTTTCTTTGTTGAATAGTTACTTAATTTTGACCATGAAATACAACCTAAGAGCTAAAGATCTTGCCCAGTCTGACGCAAATCACAATATAATCAATAATTCACCCCTACTCAATATTCTTTGAATATCAGTTGAAAAGTGCCAGTTTCTATATCTCCCGTCCAAAGTTACTCACAGGAACAAACCACTAGCAGTTCAGTAAGGAACGTTATGTCAGACTCCTCAACTGGTTTAACACAGCAGATAAGTGAACTGAACTGACATTTAACGATATATCTCGTTTCCGGATTCCAGTTGGAACTACCCTTTTTTATCCCAACAGAAAAGATAACCTATATAAAGTCTCCATCTTGGAGCACAACTTGGTCAGGTCCAAGGTGAGGTACTTGCGGTGGCGTTCAAACTACGATGATTGTGTGTGCTCGAAATCAATTTGGGCGTGTTCGCAATTCACTCAAATTTTGTCAACAGTGAAAAAGATACCGAAAGATCTATCTGCCCGCATAGATGAGTTGGTTCAATCTGCACACTGGGAATTGGTTCACCAGGCCCCAGCGCCAATCCAAGCGATTTACCAGATTTGAAGACTATTTGCAGTAAAAATATTCCAACGATCCGCTATATCCCCGTGAAGTTTCGTATGCCACGGTTCGGGATTATTACGTCAATCATAGAGGACTGCATCTAAATATGAACCCTGTTGATAACTGGAAGAAGTTGTTTGCAGTTAGAAAATAGCTTTTGCGTGCTTCCAACAGAGGGGTAGAAAACATAAGCAGCAGCAGGAAAACACAATCATGAATAGATTTGAGCGATGGAGAGCGGGTGCGAAGTCGCTTCAATGAAGCAAGCAAAAAAAAGCAACAGCACAATGGAAGTGCTTTCTTCCCGAGCGAGAAAACTTTGTCTTCAAGGACAGTTTGGTCATGCGGCAAAAGTTTTAGCATCAAAGGGAATAGCCTCCGACAACACAAAAACCCTCATTGAACTCGAAATACTGCAGCCAGGGGAAAACAAAATTCTTGAGCCGATGGAAGACGATATCCGCGAAGCTTTTCAATTCGAAGAACCAAAGGCTCTTTTGCAGCTTCAGTCTTTTTCGCATTTTACAGCAGCTGGGCCGTCCAAAATGTACCCAGAACATCTTCTCCATGCAATCAATTGTTCAATTTCCGATCAATTGAAGCGAGCACTGAATTCCCTAACCAAAATAGTGAACTTGGCTAGAAGGGGCCAGCTCCCAAACTTCATGCCTCCAGCTTTTTGTAGTGCTACTTTAACAGCATTGAATAAAAAGCAAACCGGCTTTAGACCTATTGCTGTGGGTGAAGTTATTCGGAGCAGCCATCGAGGCGGTTGAGTTGTTTGGTGCAAAGCAGTTGGGAGTGGCTGTTATGGGAGGTGCTGAGAGCATAGTGCACGCTACAAAAATAACCTTCGAAAGAATGAACAGAACAAGAATTAAGGGCATACTCCAAATTGACTTCAGAAACGCATTTATTTCGATGGAGCGCAGTCATCTACTTGGTTCAACAAAAATATTGATGCCTAGTATAATGTCATTTGCAACCTTTTGTTACTCGAAGCATAATGATTTTTTCTTCAACAGCTGAACTGTTGACAGTCAGTCAGGAGTGCAACAAGGTGTTCCAGTGCGTCCACTTTTGTTTTCTCTGGCCATTTGGCCTCTTAATGACGAAACCTCTCGCAACATTGCTGGTATCTAGATGACAGGAACCGAGGTTGAACTTTGTAAAGCCTTAGAAATTATCTCAGAATCAGGAGAAAAATTTGGTGAGGAACTCAGAGAGGACAAGTCCGAGCTATGATCAATCGAAAGCATGACGAAAATTGACAGTTTGATCAATAGGAAGTGTGTAGATGGAATTAAAATCTTAGGAGCTGCCATAGGATCTGATGTTTTTTCATATTTTTACTCAAACGTGTTAAAAAGTTAGAGGAATTTCTAGACAGTTTAGCATTTGTAGACAATGTTCATTGTGCTCATGGTATTTTGCGTTTTTGCCTATGCACCCAAAATGGCCAACTCTTTGCGATGCAATACTCCTTCGGACGAATCAAATTTTGAAATTTTTATTGGGTTCAGCGTGCAACTTTTAATGGTTTTCTTGGATTTTTGATGTCAGACACCTCTTGGGACCAAGCATGCCTTCCAATCAATAAAACCGGTGTAGGAATAAGACGATCAGCAGATCAAGCGCAGGCTGCATACGTTGGATCTGCTTTTCAATCTTCTGTTCTTGTAGAAAATTTAACAGGCCATAATCCAAATATCGACTGGATGTACAATTGTACGCGAACGAGAAATAATATCTTTTTTGTAAATCTGGGACTCTAGAGTTAATGGGTAACCATGCGGTGTCATGCCATGTTCGGGGTGATAGGATCTCCCGTCATGATCGTATACGAAACAAAATTTTTTCAGCCTGCTACAGAAAATTTTATTACCCGACAATAACGTAAAAATCCGATCGGGCAATATTTTTCTACCTGTGTGGAATGTCGGTCAGCCAGAAATTTTAGACGTTACCGTCACTTCTCTCTTGCAGTCAAGCTTCATTATAAATGCGTCGGAGAAAAGTGTTTTCGCACTGTCAGCTGTTGAGAACAAGAAGTACGAACAGTACGCCCAGAAAACTAGTGAATTCTGAATTCAATTCATTCGTCTGGCTTTCGAAAGGATTGGAGGATTTTAGTAGACAGCTCGTAAGACCCTCAAACGAATCGCTACTCTGGCTGATAACAAAAGTTTGCAGCCGGCGGGGATGTTGGTAGCCTTCAGTAGGTTATCTGAATCAGCCTCTGATACAGCAATTCGGGGATCTGCAATCATGCTACTTGCATGGCATGCAAGTTTATAGACACATATGAAACGGGTGCAAATCTTTGAATCCTTGTTCCAGATGTTAAGAGGCGAGTCGGCCTTGAGAATTGTGTCACCCATGAGTGGGGGCAATCTATACCGATAAGTTTTTGGCTCACCAGTTGAGTTGGGAGCTCAAACTTTGTTGCTTTATCATACGAGGTGTAACTCAGTGGCGGGTGAAATGTGATTGCCCAGAACAGGAAATTTTACCTCAATCAATTTTTCCAAGAAAGAAACCAGTGTGATTGCATTTTCTTTCATTAAAAAAATCAGAAAACTGTTGGTGGCACAAAACATATCCATCGCGGTATATTATTATTAGCAAGGATGTGCAAAGCATGAAACAGAAATAGTAAGAACTTAAAATCAGCCAATCCACGCAACAAATGGCAAATTGTTATTTTAACTGAAGAGAAAACCCAAATAGACTAGGGTGACCCTAATTTGGAAATAAAACAATACTTTTTCACTGCAATGGATTGGTACACAAAGGAACCCACAGCTGACACCTACGATAATACTTTTAACCAATATGAAATATTTTCTTTAAAAAAGTTTATATACAATCACGGAGTTTCAAGATCCATAAAGTTTGATAAAAAAAGTCTAACTGGAGCAATAGTTTAAAAGTTTTGAAAATACAATAACATAGAAGCAATTTACGCTCCAGCAAATAGTTATCCAGCAACTGGTCCGGCAGAAAACCTGTCTCAAACAATTAAATGACGTGTATCCTGCATGAAATGCTTATCCACCAAAACTTAACATAAATAATACAATTGACGCCTTCAGACATGATCTAATAGTTTGCGAAGAGAAAATAAATGGAGGAGCACTTTTTAAAGCTCATTTCGGAAAACAATGTAAAACACCAATTGCCTACCGGAATAACAGAAGCAAATAGCAAAAAGTGCTATTTGATAGCTTTGAAAAGATCATTAATATTTTTTTTGAGAAAGACATCATACCAGAGAGACGATACCAAACAGTGCGATGACACATGTCAGCAGTTTCACGAGATACGGGGATAGCAAAGATAACATGCACCGGAATTACCAAGGCAGCAGAACAAAAAAGCTCAAGAACGATGACGACGCAAGTTGATGCGATCTACAAAAGCATACCGCCCTATTACAAGAACAGAAAGCAGTGTCCACGTCAAACTTGCTAGGAAAATCAACCAATGCATGAAACACAATAAGAACCTAGCCGGCTTATACGATGGTCTGGCAGCAGGATATTCAATTATTACCACATCTATTCCTACAACAAACCAGTTAAATATCCGGGAGCCCAATTCTGTTTTTGCAAAACTTGGTAGTAGAGAGGAACGTAATAGCAATCTTAAAGAGAACTTAGACAGACGCCCTGCAAAAATAGAGTAACAAAAACTTGAGCAAAAGATAGAAAACTGCAGAAAACATCCATCTAAGAAACAGCAACGACACAAGAACATATGGCGCTCTAAAAAATTTTCGGACGAACACGCAATTTTCAAACAAGTCATGTACCAATGGCAACGCTGCACGAGTGTTAAAAATTCAAATTTCTAAACGAAAAGCCAAAACCGATTTTGTAACTCTGGATCGTGTTGAATTCTGCCTTCGCCCTTCTGCCAGTTTCCCCAGCGAAATGAACATCCGCGGCATAAAATCCTACACAACTACAAGGCGACTACTCTGAATCGCAAAATCTGCAGCAATCAAAATCAACCATACGCTATGCCACATCATCTCACAATTCCGTTTTGTCAACAAACTCTACAGGTAACGTACAAAGTTCCAAAAAATAAGAGTACAAAATATTCGTGATAAGTTTAGTTACTTTTTAGGTCCAGGCAAGCAAAGAACCAAAAACTTCTACTGAATGCATAAAATCAACAACTGAAATCAACGATCCAGTCACAGATACTACAGCAACATTTACTGGTCATTGTTCTCGAAATCTCAACAAAAGATATCTTTGCAATTAGAACTCAAATCTCCAAACTGAAATGTTGGCACTAGAAGCTGATCAAATCAGCGGCACCAGTTTTTACCTCCGATGGATATTGAAAATGACAAAATTCTAACGTTCAATTTGATAGAACTATTTACATTAAATGATAGATACTATTTTGTAAGTTTTGTAATCGTTGAATAAGTAATTATTTTCTGGTTTTAAATTAGTTGATTTTCTTTCGAGGAGAAATTCCATTCGGACATACATTTAAATTATTTAATAAGTCTTCACTTTCAATGTCATTCCATATTGATACTTTTCGTGTCTCATTGGCTTCAGTTAGCTGTTCATACGCCTAGACAGGTGATTACTCAGTTCACTCTTGTGGACAGTGTTTGTTCATTACAAAAATATTTTCATTAAATTTTCTTTAGGCGTGATTAAATATGTTAGGGGGAAGGGTTTCATTCTTTCATTTGCCTAAAACCATTTTGTCAGTTCAAACTATTCTTTTGACTCTCGTTTCAAATTAGTATTAAAAATTGTTCTTTAGTCGGGCTTAATCCAAAGAAACTGCTTTTCAACCGCAAAATCAGTTTTTTTTGTGAGGCCAATTACTTAGGTCCAAATTTATAGTTTGCTTCGGAAACTGTCTAAACTTTCCCTAAAGGGGTACAACAATTCTGTTCTGTTCAAGTTTTAATGGCGGTGACATCAGTTTTACAGAAACAGCTTTGAAACACTTTTTTGAATAGGAAGCAGTTAGATGATTTAAGATTTGATCATATTTTCATTTTGTTCATGTTTTAGACAGGAAACTGTCCGCTCACATCATAAACAAATGTTAAGTTCCTGTCTCGTTGCGTGGTCAGCTTATGAACACTCTAAATTGCTGTTCTGATTTAATTTTTAAATTTAGTTTCATTCTCTCATTTTTGATGCCAACTCTTAATTTTAATTAAACTTTGCATATCGCTTATCAAAAGCTAACTATGAAAATCAACTTTACTTTCATAAGCTAGCAAACGCAGCGCAATCTCCTACTTGAAATAAATAATTGCCAAACGCGACGCACTTGGATCAAATCCAAATCTATGCAGTACAACATGGCGCAGTCAGTAGTTGATGCAAGAAAAACCCTTTTTCACATAGATGCTTTGAGGAGGAGGTAACAATCACACCACCCGTTTCGTGGGAGACCTGGACACAACAGGGGAAATTCGCCTCGCTAACAAAAGAGGGAATTCAACTTAAGGTTCCTCTAAACGGACCACCCTAAGGAGTCACATATCCCCAGGACATGTGTGCAAGGAACCTGTAGACAACCACACGCAAGAAACCGAACGGGACCGAAAGATTCTCAACTAGCAGCTAAAAGCAACATGGCAGAACCGATACAATAAGATCGATGAAATAAGCATCCTCTGTGGTGACAAACCATGGTATATTTGCGATATTTGCATTGGCACAGAAGGTCGTAGGATCTTCAAAATTAAGCACCCACTTTCTCTTAATGAAAAAGAACCGATGAAAGAACTATGGAGAGTAATGGAATATTCTTTCATAAAAACTTGCAATATGACATAAGACCGATTCCTCTTTTTCTCTTAAGAACAACAAAAAGGAGAAGCTTTCGAGGGTTTCTACGGCACACTCATCGAACAATCTGAAAAGTGTAGTCTAGGTAGGTAACGAAGAAACAATATTGATCGGTGACACGTTCATACTAAATTTGTTGGATTATGAAACACAAAAAAAATACTAAACGAGATGGTATCGACAACCAAAGCTTTGGAGATAGCAATTGATCTAGAAAGGGAGCCCAAAGACAACAGGAAATTAATCAAAAACTGAACAACAACAACACTCATTCAGTGAACATAGTTAGCAACCTTCAAACTCGTAATCGCACCACAATTTTTCAACAACAAAGACAAAGTTGCAATTGCAATGCAAACGCCTATAACCAATACCAATTCACTAGCATCTGCGCAAATTGCGGACGCCGCTGGACACACAATCATCATCAAACTTTCCCAAAAAAGGAAAGAAATGCAATAACTGTGGAATCCTAAACCATTTTTCATAAAAGTGCAGAAAACCCAAAAAACCCCAATTGCAATCATCATCACCCCAACAAAATAACGTCAATCAGATTGAGTCAATCGACAAGACCCGATAAAAGTGATGACGAAGAGTCAATAAGCTACATAACCAACTACAGAGAATTGTATGAGCAGGTATACGACTCAAATTATGACAGTGATTCCGATAACTATGTTGCGGATATTTCGAGCGAAGGCCAAATATATTGGAACCCGCCAAGGCCAACGTTCACTAAGGAAACATTCCCTCAGTCTCGATGATTGACTCAAGTAGGGTTTGTAGCGTCATAACCAAAACATTGACCAAAAACATCCTCAAGACTACCCAACAGCTCAATGGATTGCCTCAACAAACTAGAAAGATCTAACAAACCTTCTCAAATCAACCAATCAAGTTCATGGAGAAACTCGCCACAACAGTCACATGCAACGATTGGACGTGTGAGGATGCATGTCTCGCTGTGGTAGATGATGGTCACAAAAACATCATAGGACGGGACCTCTTCAGTAGTATTGGACTAGAAGATGCTCAACAACAATTAAAAAGGATAAATGTGTTAATAATATAGATAATTCTACATGCAAAGTAAAACAAGTTATCGTCTCGCAATTGGCCGAATTAGTTCCAAGAAATTGATTATCAATAACACACGTCGTTAAATCAAAGTTTCAAAAAAAGTTTACAGCAAAGCACTAAAAAGGTTTTCGCGTTCCGATTAATCTAAAACCTAGAGTTATTGCTGAACTTGACCGATTTCGAAAAGAAGGCCACATCCAAAAACTGACAAGTTGCTGTGATGAAAAATTCATTTCGCCTTTTCTAATTACTGTAAAGAAAGATTAATCTTTAAAATTAGCACTAGATTCTAAAATCCTCAACAAAACAATTCATGAAATTTAACATCAAATGTCCACTATAGAAAGGTTCATTGACTCAATTTGTTTATAATAAACAGATACACAAAACGGTCAACAAGCATTTCTTCATCCATAGACCTTAAAATACGTACAGCCAATTACAATTACATAAAGATACTGCAAAACACTATAATTTTAATATTTCCTGCGGTGAATCAACAGGCGCCTATAGATTTGAAACCAGCTTTTATGGCCTCACTGACATGCCAACAAATTTTCAAAAAGCAGTGGATTTCACACTTATAGGCCTCCAAAATACGTATTGTTATTAAGACGTTATTATAATTGTTAGTACGGGATCCGATCGATCAATTATGTTACCAAATGTTTAAAAAAAGTTAAATGAGGACAATTTGCGCCTCAATCCCCAAAATTTTCATTTTGCCAAAATCAAAAATCCAATGGTTCGGTTACAAGCTCACCCAAACTAGTATTTTGTCACCCGAAAACAAAACAGCCGCTTTATTGCCAATTCCACCATTAAATACATTTAACTAATTACGATCATTCCTTGGTTCAGTACATTACATTAGCAATTGCATACCCAATTTAGCACAACTGTGTAACCTAGTAAGACCATTACCAAATAAATCTGCAAAACTTGTATGAACCGCGTCACACCTCAAACACTTTTAATTATTTAAAGATAAAATAGCACAAAGTACCGAAAATTGACACTATAATCCCATATTGGATGTTAGAGTAAAGTGCGACGTTTTGCGTTCTGAACTTGCAGCACCGGAACAAAATTCCCAAGACAACTGAAATCTTTTGCATTTGTGTCTCGTTTCCAAATAACCACAGAAGAACGAAATAGCGTGAATGAGCTGGAACCACTGAAAATTGTATGTTCCATTAACTATTTCAAATACTACTTTTATAGTAATGTTTTTACAGTGACAACCGACCAAAGATCTCTATTAGCAATACTTAAAGAACATCGATCGAACGAATCCTACAACAGTCGACGCTGCAGAGGGATCGATAGATTGTTCCCCTACAACATTCACATAGAACATATGCCAGGAACAAATCTGGGTCTAGTTGATTATATCTGCCGATGTCCTTTTGCAAAAAAAAGAAAACTTCGGCATATGACGAACATTTTGAGGTTGCAACGATTTCTAAAATTCCACATCCATTTGAACAACTTTTTCAAGCAAAAGAATCAGTACTGAAAAAAATTGAACAACATTATTAAGCAAAATACTTCTGGTAAAAAATTAAACAAGCCATTTGCATCGCAAACGACTATCTCTAAAATAAAATTTTATAATCAAAGAATCATATTTATAAATTTTTATATAGTTAAAGTTAATCGCCTCGCAACTGCTACATTCAAAATCCTCATTGACAATTGCCTCTCAATTTACACTACCACTTAATTGCATTAAATTCAATTCAATTACGTCAATCGCGCCGCATTGGCGCTTTCAACATTCTAAACCACAGTTTGCACTAAAAACCATGTCACTTAATATATCGAAAATCAGCCCAATAAGGCCCATCTTTGGCAACAAATCAACTAATCACCAAAAAATATCTATTAAGCGCGAAAATAAAATTAAGCGCGAAAATAAAAAAAACTCAGATTGTAAATACCAAACACCCAAAAAAAACCTCCTTTCTGCCCGTAATTATCTCGCATGTAATCATACTAAATTAAACTCGATCATATCTTCACCAAAAATGCCTCGAGAAAAATTGTCAAAAACAACGACCCCAACCAAATATTGCGCAACATTTTTTTGCATTTCTCCAACGAATACAACACTCGGGACAAACAACATCTCAATGACGGATACAATCCTATTAACAAGTGCTTTGGATACGGTAGAGGATCTAAGATTGTCAGACACAATAGAGTGTTCAGCAAAGAATTCTAAATATCCCACAAGATAAATAGTAAATATAGCATCCAGTAGAAATGTCACCAAATTTCTAATCACATATATATATATATATATATATATATATATATATTGTCACGGAGTCCCAAGATCAATTAGATTAGATCAGTCAAGGTGATTTACAGGCAACAAGTTTGAAGAATTTTTGTCAAAAAAACATTGAGCCAATTTATGCTCCTGCACATGACCATAGGGCAATCAGACACGTAGAACGTCTAATTCAAACCTTAAAAGAACAATTATCATGAAGGAAAAGTCAATTGAATGAAAACTTAAACTTACAACCCAAAATACATACAATTATTCAAAAACTAAGAGTTACAAAACAAACAACAACTAATTTAACACTGTTTGAGGCACGTTTTGGCAGAAAGCGTAACACAGCTGCATCTATTAATGCAACTAAACCAAACCAGTAAAGTTCTTAATAATAATAAATTAATTCAATTTCATTTAGACGAGGATACAATCCCAGGGCAAACCTACTTATCCGACACAGTGGGCAGAAACAGGAATGTGTTCAGGATATTCAAGTAGAGAACGTCATTTTTACCACAAACGTCAAAGCTCACGCTCAGCAGCAGAAAGTACAGGTTAACGAGAATTGACAATGTGGTCGGCAGGAATCTCAAGACCAATTCCTTGGAATACACGTAGCGTACAGGCCAAAATTGCACGAAGAATCCATGCCTCAAAAAGACCGAAAAGAGACCTCAACCGACTATATGAAGCTTTGGCACCCGGTAGCACGGTGGGAAAACTTAGCCCCACAACCAGCGTCATGAAAGAGCCGAACAAACCGGAGGTCATTGTCAGAAATTTGCACTTTACAAAGTTTGGCACAAAATATGGATGTGATACAGATCCAGCACCATTTGCGGAGCTAAGACCACCCAAGTAAAGCGAAAACTCTGGAGTAAACAATTCACAGCAAGTAATGTTGCACAAGCCCTCAAAATGCGCATAGCGAAGCCAAACCCAAAATATGATGACGCCTTCAGAGATCGAACCGATCTAACGTAGGTTCTTCACTTCAGTCTAGATCAACCAATCGCAGCGCACCCGACCCAACCCACTACCTCAAAGCCTTCCGCACCGCAATTGCTTCAATTTTTACGCGAAAAGAAAAGAACTCTACAAATTAGCGATACATCAGATTCTGAATATTCTTCATTAAGAAGAAGCGAAAGACAGAGAATGAAACAGAGAAAGTCAATAAGCCAAACTCAAGCGATTGTAGAAAAAATACAATCAACTCATGGCTACTCTTCTGAAGTACCAATTACGGATAAAAATTTTCATTGCTACAGCATCAGCCCGCAATCCGAATGAAAGATGGACAAATGACCTGCACCCAAATTTTCCTATGGAAACAGAGATGACACTATATGGGGCGAAACAATGCCAAGAAGAGGAGGATTAGGATTCTGATTAAAACTTCAATAAAACTTGACAAACTATCTGTTTAATTTCTAAAAAAAGTATTTTATTATTTTGTAACCGGTGAATAAGTATTAATTTTCTGATTTCCTTTATTGGACCTTCATCATTTATCCGCTAAGGGGGAAATGTCATGCGGACTGGATATTAGTACAAATGTCAATTACCGTATTTAGTCCAACTTCCATTTTTCAAGGTCAGTACTTTTATTCATTTTACTTTTTTTTTATTTCAGTTAAAAAATTTGATCATATTTTCATTTTTATCATGTTTTAGACAGCAAACTGTCTTTTCACATTATAAACAAATGTTATGAGTTCCTGTCTTGTTGCAAGATCAGCTTGTGTTCAGTCTAACTTCTTGTCCTGATTTAATTTGTATTTTCATTCTCTCATTTGTGATGCCAACTCTCATTTGTAATTAAAACTGCAAATTGCTTTTAAAAAGCTAACTCAGAAAATCAACTAGTCACTCGCGATGCGAATTCACTAATTCAAAAAAGAAACTTAGAGTTTTAATTTCATAAGCTAGCAAACGCAGCGCAGTCTTCTACTTGAAATAAGTA